>NW_027440917.1:0-52641 GCF_031893055.1 Leptodactylus fuscus
CAGGGGACACTATGGGACATAATACTGTGTGCAGGGGACACTATGGGGTATAATACTGTGTGCAGGGGCCAATATGGGGGATAATACTGTGTGCAGGGGCCACTATGGGGTATAATACTGTGTGCAGGGGCCACTATGGGGTATAATACTGTGTGCAGAGGCCACTATGGGGGATAATACTGTGTGCAGGGGTCACTATGGGACATAATACTGTGTGCAGGGGCCACTATGGGACATAATACTGTGTGCAGGGGCCACTATGGGGGATAATACTGTGTGCAGGGGCCACTATGGGACATAATATTGTGTGCAGGGGCCACTATGGGACATAATACTGTGTGCAGGGGTCACTATGGGACATAATACTGTGTGCAGGGGCCACTATGGGACATAATACTGTGTGCAGGGGCCACTATGGGACATAATACTGTGTGCAGGGGCCACTATGGGACATAATACTGTGTGCAGGGGCCACTATGGGACATAATACTGTGTGCAGGGGCCACTGTGGGGTATAATACTGTGTGCAGGGGCCACTATGGGGCATAATACTGCGTGCAGGGGCCACTATGGGGGATAATACTATGTGCAGGAGCCATTCTGTGGGATAAGTACATTTTTGGGGTAAAATATGTATATTTAATGTGTGTATATTTGTGTAAAGTGTCTGATATACTGTGTGAGTCCTGTATATTTGTAGAATGGTGTGTGTGTGTGTGTGTGTGTGTGTGTGTGTGTGTGTGTGTGTGTGTGTGTGTATGTATATGAAGGTATGTGTGTAAATGTATGTTATATGTATTAGGCCCGATTCACATTTTCACTTTTCGGGAAGTCCACTGTGATGCATAATACTGTGTGCAGGGGCCACTATGGGGCATAATACTGTGTGCAGGGGCCACTGTGGGGTATAATACTGTGTGCAGGGGTCACTATTGGGGATAATACTGTGTGCAGGGGCCACTATGGGACATAATACTGTGTGCAGGGGCCACTATGGGGGATAATACTGTGTGCAGGGGCCACTATGGGTATAATACTGTGTGCAGGGGCCACTATGGGACATAATACTGTGTGCAGGGGCCACTGTGGGGTATAATACTGTGTGCAGGGGCCACTATGGGGCATAATACTGCGTGCAGGGGCCACTATGGGGGATACTATGTGCAGGAGCCATTCTGTGGGATAAGTACATTTTTGGGGTAAAATATGTATATTTAATGTGTGTATATTTGTGTAAAGTGTCTGATATACTGTGTGAGTCCTGTATATTTGTAGAATGGTGTGTGTGTGTGTATGTATATGAAGCTATGTGTGTAAATGTATGTTATATGTATTAGGCCCGATTCACATTTTCACTTTTCGAAAAGTCCACTGTGATGCATAATACTGTGTGCAGGGGCCACTATGGGGCATAATACTGTGTGCAGGGGCCACTGTGGGGTATAATACTGTGTGCAGGGGTCACTATGGGGGATAATACTGTGTACAAAGGCCACTGAGGGACATAATACTGTGTGCAGGGGCTACTATGGCGCATAATACTGTGTACAGAGGCCACTGAGGGACATAATACTGTGTGCAGGGGCCACTATGGGGCATAATACTGTGTGCAGGGGCCGCTCTGGGGTGTAATACTGTGTGCAGGGGCTGCTCTGGGGGATAATACTGTGTGCAGGGGCCACTCTGGGGTGTAATACTGTGTGCAGGGGCCTCTCTGGGGGACAATACTGTGTGCAGGGGCCACTATGGGGGATAATACTGTGTGCAGGAGCCACTATGGGGCATAATACTGTGTGCAGGGGCCACTCTGGGGTGTAATACTGTGTGCAGGGGCCGCTCTGGGGGACAATACTGTGTGCAGGGGCCGCTCTGGGGGATAATACTGTGTGCAGGGGCCACTCTGGGGTGTAATACTGTGTGCAGGGGCCGCTCTGGGGGACAATACTGTGTGCAGGGGCCGCTCTGGGGGATAATACTGTGTGCAGGGGCCACTAAGGATTAGGCCCTACTGAGCAAAACACAGCTAACACTAGGTTCACACCAGCGTCTGGTCTCCATTCTGAGGTTTCCATCTTCTGCATGTAGAAGACGGAAACCTATCGGTTCGAGTCTGGCGGTGAGCGCCGGTGAGTGTTTTATGTTCTCTGCGGCAAAACCGTTTTTTTTTTAAACCAGACACAAAGTCCTGCATGTCCGACTCTGTGTCTGGTTAAAAAAAAAACGTTTCGCCGTGGTGAGCACAAAACGCTCACAGGAGCTTACGGACACACACTTCATTTGAATGGGTTTGAAAAATGCCTGCAGGGCGGCGACCTCGGGCGCAGATGTGAACGAGCCCTTAAAAACACTTTCTATTTTTTTAAGCACACTTCCGATCGGAGTGTGCAGGGGGAAGTCTGCCTGTCCCAGTGTCTCCCAGTGTGGTCCAGTCCGGCATGTAACTAGCAGCAGAATTGCAGGACCGGAGCACTGGGAACAGATGATTGGGGTTTTTTTTATGTGTACTTTGTTTTTCTCCTCCCAGAACTAATTATAAACAAAAAAAAATAAATTATGCTGGACAACCTCTTTAAAGTGTGGGTCATTTGGGGGGAAAATTAAAGGGGTTGTCCAGGCATAATTTTCTATGGTTTATTGTCAGCATAGGCTATAAATGTCTGATCTGTAGGGGGCCCACACCCAGCCCTCAGACCGATCAGCTGTATGGAGCCACTTCTGGTACCAGTCCTGGGAGTTCCCAGAACAGCAGAGCCAATATGCATGCTGGGAGTTGTAGTTTTGCAACAGCTGGAGAGCCGTACGTTCCTTACCCCTGGGATAGACTATCAATATTACATCTGTGATGACACAACAGCCAGGACCTCTGCAGATCAGCTGTTCCAGGACAGCGCGGCTATAAGTAATGGTAACATTTCTAGGAGCCACGCTGTTCACTTTCCATACAGTATGTAGCAATAGGTTTAGGTAGTGCAGTATTGCACATTGTATGGCGGGTGAGCAGCATGGCTCCTGATATGTTATTACCTTCAACCGCCCTGTCTTGGTATCGCTGGTTTGCAGGGATCCTGATGGTGGGCCCCTAGAAATAATTCCACTGGTGGGCCCTAGACACCCCAGTCCGACACTGGATCTACCCTATTCTCATTAGCACAAGGAAGTACAAGAAGCAATGGGATGAAACTAAAGGAAAAGAGATACAGATTAGACATTAGGAAAAACTTTCTGACAGTGAGGGGAGTGAGAGAGTGGAATAGGCTGCCACGGGAGGTGGTGGGCGCTCCATCAATGGAAATCTTCAAGCGGAATCTGGATAAACATATAGCTGGGATGATTTAGGAAAACCTGCACTCGCAGGGGGTTGGACCCGATGGCCCTTGAGGTCCCTTCCAACTCTACCATAAAAAAAACCAAGATATATATAATGGCAGACATATCCCCCCATACAGTGATATACATGTGCCCCCTCCATATACAGTGACAGACCCATGTACCCATATATATATAATGGCAGACATATACCGCCATACAGTGATATACATGTGCCCCCTCCATATACAGTGACAGACCCATGTACCCATATATATATAATGGCAGACATATACCCCCATATAGTTATATACATGTGCCCCCTCCATATACAGTAAAAGACCCATGTACCCATATATATAATGGTAGACATATACCCCCATACAGTGATATACATGTGCCCCCTCCATATACAGTGACAGACCCATGTACCCATATATATAATGGCAGACATATACCGCCATACAGTGATACACATGTGCCCCCTCCATATACAGTGACAGTCCCATGTACCCATATATATAATGGCAGACATATACCCTATACAGTGATATACATGTGCCCCCTCCATATACAGTGACAGACCCATGTACCCATATATATAATGGCAGACATATACCCCCATACAGTGATATACATGTGCCCCCTCCATATACAGTGACAGACCCATGTACCCAAATATATATTGGTAGACATATACCCCCATACAGTGATATACAGGTGCCCCCTCCATATACAGTGACAGACCCATGTACCCATATATATAATGGCAAACATATACCGCCATACAGTGATATACATGTGCCCCCTCCATATACAGTGACAGACCCATGTACCCAAATATATATTGGTAGACATATACCCCCATACAGTGATATACATGTGCCCCCTCCATATACAGTGACAGACCCATGTACCCATATATATATACTGGTAGACATATACCCCCATACAGTGATATACAGGTGCCCCCTCCATATACAGTGACAGACCCATGTACCCATATATATAATGGCAGACATATACCCTATACAGTGATATACATGTGCCCCCTCCATATACAGTGACAGACCCATGTACCCATATATATAATGGCAGACATATACCCCCATACAGTGATATACATGTGCCCCCTCCATATACAGTGACAGACCCATGTACCCATATATATAATGGCAGACATATACCCCCATACAGTTATATACATGTGCCCCCTCCATATACAGTGACAGCCCCATGTACCCATATATATAATGGCAGACATATACCCCATACAGTGATATACATGTGCCCCTTCCATATACAGTGACAGACCCATGTACCCATATATATATATAATGGCAGACATATACCCCCATACAGTGATATACATGTGCCCCTTCCATATACAGTGACAGACCCATGTACCCATATATATATATATATATATATATATATATATATATATATATAATGGCATACATATACCGCCATACAGTGATATACATGTGCCCCCTCCATATACAGTGACAGACCCATGTACCCATATATATAATGGCAGACATATACCCCCATACAGTGATATACACTCACCGGCCACTTTATTAGGTACACCATGCTAGTAACGGGTTGGACCCCCTTTTGCCTTCAGAACTGCCTCAATTCTTCGTGGCATAGATTCAACAAGGTGCTGGAAGCATTCCTCAGAGATTTTGGTCCATATTGACATGATGGCATCACACAGTTGCCGCAGATTTGTCGGCTGCACATCCATGATGCGAATCTCCCGTTCCACCACATCCCAAAGATGCTCTATTGGATTGAGATCTGGTGACTGTGGAGGCCATTGGAGTACAGTGAACTCATTGTCATGTTCAAGAAACCAGTCTGAGATGATTCCAGCTTTATGACATGGCGCATTATCCTGCTGAAAGTAGCCATCAGATGTTGGGTACATTGTGGTCATAAAGGGATGGACATGGTCAGCAACAATACTCAGGTAGGCTTTGGCGTTGCAACGATGCTCAATTGGTACCAAGGGGCCCAAAGAGTGCCAAGAAAATATTCCCCACACCATGACACCACCACCACCACCAGCCTGAACCGTTGATACAAGGCAGGATGGATCCATGCTTTCATGTTGTTGACGCCAAATTCTGACCCTACCATCCGAATGTCGCAGCAGAAATCGAGACTCATCAGACCAGGCAATGTTTTTCCAATCTTCAATTGTCCAATTTCGATGAGCTTGTGCAAATTGTAGCCTCAGTTTCCTGTTCTTAGCTGAAAGGAGTGGCACCCGGTGTGGTCTTCTGCTGCTGTAGCCCATCTGCCTCAAAGTTCGACGTACTGTGCGTTCAGAGATGCTCTTCTGGCTACCTTGGTTGTAACGGGTGGCTATTTGAGTCACTGTTGCCTTTCTATCAGCTCGAACCAGTCTGGCCATTCTCCTCTGACCTCTGGCATCAACAACGCATTTCCGCCCACAGAACTGCCGCTCACTGGATGTTTTTTCTTTTTCGGACCATTCTCTGTAAACCCTAGAGATGAATGTGCGTGAAAATCCCAGTAGATCAGCAGTTTCTGAAATACTCAGACCAGCCCTTCTGGCACCAACAACCATGCCACGTTCAAAGGCACTCAAATCACCTTTCTTCCCCCCCATACTGATGCTCGGTTTGAACTGCAGGAGATTGTCTTGACCATGTCTACATGCCTAAATGCACTGAGTTGCCGCCATGTGATTGGCTGATTAGAAATTAAGTGTTAACGAGCAGTTGGACAGGTGTACCTAATAAAGTGGCCGGTGAGTGTACATGTGCCCCTTCCATATACAGTGACAGACCCATGTACCCATATATATATATATATATATATATATATATAATGGCATACATATACCGCCATACAGTGATATACATGTGCCCCCTCCATATACAGTGACAGACCCATGTACCCATATATATAATGGCAGACATATACCCCCATACAGTGATATACATGTGCCCCTTCCATATACAGTGACAGACCCATGTACCCATATATATATATATATATATATATATATATATATATATATATAATGGCATACATATACCGCCATACAGTGATATACATGTGCCCCCTCCATATACAGTGACAGACCCATGTACCCATATATATAATGGAAGACATATACCGCCATACAGGGATATACATGTGCCTCCTCCATATACAGTGACAGACCCATGTACCCATATATATAATGGCAGACATATACCCCCATACCGTGATATACATGTGCCCCCTCCATATACAGTGACAGACCCATGTACCCATATATATAATGGCAGACATATACCCCCATACAGTGATATACATGTGCCCCCTCCATATACAGTGACAGACCCATGTACCCATATATATAATGGCAGACATATCCCCCCCATACAGTTATATACATGTGACCCCTCCATATACATTGACAGACCCATGTACCCAAATATATAATGGCATACATATACCGCCATACAGTGATATACATGTGCCCCCTCCATATACAATGACAGACCCATGTACCCATATATATAATGGCAGACATATACCCCCATACAGTGATATACATGTGCCCCCTCCATATACAGTGACAGCCCCATGTACCCATATATATATATTGGCAGACATTTACCCCCATACAGTGATATGCATGTGTCCCCTCCATATACAGTTACAGACCCATGTACCCATATATATAATGGTAGACATATACCCCCATACAGTGCTATACATGTGCCCCCTTCATATACAGTGACAGACCCATGTACCCATATATATAATGGCAGACATATACCCCCCATACAGTTATATACATGTGACCCCTCCATATACAGTGACAGACCCATGTACCCAAATATATAATGGCATACATATACCGCCATACAGTGATATACATGTGCCCCCTACATATACAATGACAGACCCATGTACCCATATATATAATGGCAGACATATACCCCCATACAGTGATATACATGTGCCGCCTCCATATACAGTCACAGACATGTACCCATATATATAATGGCAGACATATACCTCCATACAGTGATATGCATGTGCCCCCTACATATACAATGACAGACCCATGTACCCAAATATATATTGGTAGACATATACCCCCATACAGTGATATACAGGTGCCCCCTCCATATACAGTGACAGACCCATGTGCCCATATATATAATGGCAAACATATACCGCCATACAGTGATATACATGTGCCCCCTCCATATACAGTTACAGACCCATGTACCCATATATATAATGGTAGACATATACCCCCATACAGTGCTATACATGTGCCCCCTTCATATACAGTGACAGACCCATGTACCCATATATATAATGGCAGACATATACCCCCATACAGTGATATACATGTGCCGCCTCCATATACAGTCACAGACATGTACCCATATATATAATGGCAGACATATACCTCCATACAGTGATATGCATGTGCCCCCTCCATATACAGTTACAGACCCATGTACCCATATATATAATGGTAGACATATACCCCCATACAGTGATATACATGTGCCCCTTCCATATACAGTGACAGACCCATGTACCCATACATATAATGGCAGAGATATACCCCCATACAGTGATATACATGAGCCCCCTCCATATACAGTGACAGACCCATGTACCCAAATATATATTGGTAGACATATACCCCCATACAGTGATATACAGGTGCCCCCTCCATATACAGTGACAGTCCCATGTACCCATATATATAATGGCAGACATATACCGCCATACAGTTATATACATGTGCCCCCTCCATATACAGTGACAGACCCATGTACCTATACATATAATGGCAAACATATACCGCCATACAGTGATATACATGTGCCCCCTCCATATACAGTGACAGACCCATGTACCCATACATATAATGGCAAACATATACCGCCATACAGTGATATACATGTGCCCCCTCCATATACAGTTACAGACCCATGTACCCATATATATAATGGCAGACATATACCCCCATACAGTGATATACATGTGCCCCCTCCATATACAGTGACAGACCCATGTACCCATATATATAATGGCAGACATATACCCCCATACAGTGATATACATGTGCCCCCTCCATATACAGTGACAGACCCATGTACCCATATATATATAATGGCAGACATATACCCCCATACAGTGATATACATGTGCCCCCTCCATATACAGTGACAGACCCATGTACCCATATATATAATGGCAGACATATACCCCCATACAGTGATATACATGTGCCCCCTCCATATACAGTGACAGACCCATGTACCCAAATATATATTGGTAGACATATACCCCCATACAGTGATATACAGGTGCCCCCTCCATATACAGTGACAGACCCATGTGCCCATATATATAATGGCAAACATATACCGCCATACAGTGATATACATGTGCCCCCTCCATATACAGTTACAGACCCATGTACCCATATATATAATGGCAGACATATACCCTATACAGTGATATACATGTGCCCCCTCCATATACAGTGACAGACCCATGTACCCAAATATATAATGGCAGACATATCCCCCATACAGTGATATACATGTGCCCCCTCCATATACAATGACAGACCCATGTACCCATACATATCATGGCAGAGATATACCCCCATACAGTGATATACATGTGCCCCCTCCATATACAGTTACAGACCCATGTACCCATATATATAATGGCAGACATATACCCTATACAGTGATATGCATGTGCCCCCTCCATATACAGTGACAGACCCATGTACCCAAATATATATTGGTAGACATATACCCCCATACAGTGATATACATGTGCCCCCTCCATATACAGTGACAGACCCATGTACCCATACATATAATGGCAAACATATACCGCCATACAGTGCTATACATGTGCCCCCTCCATATACAGTTACAGACCCATGTACCCATATATATAATGGCAGACATATACCCTATACAGTGATATACATGTGCCCCCTCCATATACAGTGACAGACCCATGTACCCATATATATAATGTCAGACATATCCCCCCATACAGTGATATACATGTGCCCCCTCCATATACAGTGACAGCCCCATGTACCCATATATATATAATGGTAGACATATACCCCCATACAGTGATATACAGGTGCCCCCTCCATATACAGTGACAGACCCATGTACCCATATATATAATGGCAGACATATACCCTATACAGTGATATACATGTGCCCCCTCCATATACAGTGACAGACCCATGTACCCATATATATAATGGCAGACATATATCCCCATACAGTGATATACATGTGCCCCCTCCATATACAGTGACAGACCAATGTACCCATGTATATTTAATGGCAGACATATACCCCCATACAGTGATATACATGTGCCCCCTCCATATACAGTGACAGACCCATGTACCCATATATATAATGGCAGACATATACCCTATACAGTGATATACATGTGCCCCCTCCATATACAGTGACAGACCCATGTACCCATATATATAATGGCAGACATATACCCCATACAGTGATATACATGTGCCCCCTCCATATACAGTGACAGACCCATGTACCCATATATATAATGGCAGACATATACCCCCATACAGTGATATACATGTGCCCCCTCCAAATACAGTGACAGACCCATGTACCCATATATATAATGGCAGACATATACCCCCATACAGTGATATACATGTGCCCCTTCCATATACAGTGACAGACCCATGTACCCATATATATAATGGCAGACATATACCGCCATACAGTGATATACATGTGCCTCCTCCATATACAGTGACAGACCCATGTACCCATATATATAATGGCAGACATATACCCCATACAGTGATATACATGTGCCCCCTCCATATACAGTGACAGACCCATGTACCCATATATATAATGGCAGACATATCCCCCCATACAGTGATATACAGGTGCCCCCTCCATATACAGTGAAATACCCATGTACCCATATATATAATGGCAGACATATACCCCCATACAGTGATATACAGGTGCCCCCTCCATATACAGTGACAGCCCCATGTACCCATATATATATAATGGCAGACATATCCCCACATACAGTGATATACTTGTGCCCCCTCCATATACAGTGAATGACCCATATACCCATATATATAATGGCAGACATATCCCCCCATACAGTGATATACATGTGCCCCCTCCATATACAGTGACAGACCCATGTACCCATATATATATAATGGCAGACATATCCCCACATACAGTGATATACTTGTGCCCCCTCCATATACAGTGAATGACCCATATACTCATATATATAATGGCAGACATATCCCCCCATACAGTGATATACAGGTGCCCCCTCCATATACAGTGAAATACCCATGTACCCATATATATAATGGCAGACATATACCCCCATACAGTGATATACATGTGCCCCCTCCATATACAGTGACAGACCCATGTACCCATATATATAATGGCAGACATATACCCCCATACAGTTATATACATGTGCCCCCTCCATATACAGTGACAGCCCCATGTACCCATATATATAATGGCAGACATATACCCCCATACAGTGATATACATGTGCCCCCTCCATATACAGTGACAGACCCATGTCCCCATATATATGATGGCAGACATATCCCCCCATACAGTGATATACATGTGCCCCCTCCATATACAGTGACAGACCCATGTACCCATATATATAATGGCAGACATATACCCCCATACAGTGATATACATGTACATTCTCCATATACAGTGACAGACCCATGTACTCATATATATATATAATGGCAGACATATACCGCCATACAGTGATATACATGTGCCCCCTCCATATACAGTGACAGTCCCATGTACCCATATATATAATGGCAGACATATACCCCCATACAGTGATATACATGTGCCCCCTCCATATACAGTGACAGACCCATGTACCCATATATATAATGGCAGACATATACCCCCATACAGTGATACACATGTGCCCCCTCCATATACAGTGACAGACCCATGTACCCATATATATAATGGCAGACATATACCCCCATACAGTGATATACATATGCTCCCTCCATATACAGTGACAAGCCCATGTACCCATATATATAATGGCAGACATATACCGCCATACAGTGATATACATGTGGCCTCTCCATATACAGTGACAGACCCATGTACCCATATATATAATGGCAGACATATGCCCCCATACAGTGATATACATGTGCCCCCTCCATATACAGTGACAGCTCCATGTACCCTTATATATAATGGCAGACATATACTGCCATACAGTGATATACATGTGCCCCCTCCATATATAGTGACAGACCCATGTACCCATATATATAATGGCAGACATATGCCCTAATACAGTGATATACATGTGCCCCCTCCTTATACAGTGACAGCCCCATGTACCCATATATATAATGGCAGACATATGCCCCCATACAGTGATATACATGTGCCCCCTCCATATACAGTGACAGGCCCATGTACCCATATATATAATGGCAGACATATACCGCCATACAGTGATATACATGTGCCCCCTCCATATACAGTGACAGACCCATGTACCCATATATATAGTGGCAGACATATGCCCCCATACAGTGATATACATGTGCCCCCTCCATATACAGTGACAGACCCATGTACCCTTATATATAATGGCAGACATATCACCCCATACAGTGATATACATGTGCCCCCTCCATATACAGTGACAGACCCATGTACCCATATATATATATAATGTCAGACATATACCCCCATACAGTGATATACATGTGCCCCCTCCATATACAGTGACAGACCCATGTACCCATATATATAATGGCAGACATATACCCCTATACAGTGATATACATGTGCCCCCTTCATATACAGTGACAGACCCATGTACCCATATATATAATGGCAGACATATGCCCCCATACAGTGATATACATGTGCCCCCTTCATATACAGTGACAGACCCATGTACCCATATATATAATGGCAGACATATACCCCCATTCAGTGATATACATGTGCCCCCTCCATATACAGTGACAGTCCCATGTACCCATATATATAATGGCAGACATATCCCTCATACAGTGTGTTGGGGGAATCATAATACCCCAGAGATATTCTGTCTGTAAAGGAAAATTAATTAACAGGCCAAGATCGGCTACAGCCGATCTTTGACCTGGAGAATCACACAGACACATGGTAGTGGTGTATCAAAATGGATTCTGTTTATTGGTGGCTAGAACAAAGTATATATCACATGGCATAGACAGAACAGGATTGGCTAGTATAATTAGCCTAACATCTATTGGTGGAGAAGTTTGTAACAATAGACCTGATGCATATCTATTGGATAAGAAACTGGAGAGAGGTCACACCCCCCTGAGGGCTAGCTCTACTCTAAAATGGAGTCAGTGACCGCATGGTGGTCGCATGGTATAAATCAAAATGGCAGCCATCAGCACATGTCTCAAATACACACCCTAGATGTCTATCTCATGGTATTCTAAAGACAATAGACATCCTTGTTATAGACAATTAGCTTAATTACCCTTCTCTTGTCCCTTTATCTTTAAAAGGGTCTTTGGTCTTTGATCCTTTCCTAACAATGCCCCTGGTTCCAGACGATCTGTCTCTATCCTTTGTAAGATAGCATCACCCAATACACAGAGCATAGTATTTACATAACCAGTCTGGCAAGTCTCCAAATTGCTCATCTCTGGACAGATAGAACAATCTCAGCCCCCACCTCTATACACAATTTTTCATAAGATATTATTAGCCCCCCACAGAGGGGTACATGAAACTGGGGGAACTGATGGGTTCACCTCCCTTAGGCTAATTGTAAAAAAAAAAAAAAAAAAGATTATACTGGACAACCTCTTTAAAGTGTCGCACATTAGCAGGTGTATATTAAAGGGGTCGTCCAGGCATAGTTTGTTATGGTTTATCCTCAGGATAGGCCAGAGATACCTGATCTGTACGGGGCCGATACCCAGCCCTTGGACTGATAAGCTGTACAGAGCCACTTCTGGCACCAGTCCTATACACAAAATGGGGCCAGAAGCAGAAAGTTCAGTCCACTGTATATCAGCCGGCACCTTCTCTGCATCTCAGCATTTATTGAAGTCAGTGGGAGCTGAGCTGCAGTGAAGGCGCTGGGTGACTAAACAGCGGATGGAGTTTTCTGCTTCTAGGCCTGCATTGTGTAAAGAACAGGGGCCAGAAGTGGTTCCGTACAGCTGATGGGACCATGTGTCAGCCCCCTACTGATCAGGCATTTATGCCCTATACTGAGCAAAGGACGTAAAAAAGATTGACATTGATTTGGACAAATCGCACATTTTAATGTTCAGTCTCATGGCGACGCCTCATTTCTGGAAATCCTGTACCTAATTGGTCTTTACAGTTACATGAGGTGCAGGACTCCCAGCAAGAAGGCGCTGGCACAAGACTGAATGACCATTAGCAGTGGACAACAGTGTGCCGGGGACAGATGAGTATGCTTTTTATTTATTTATTTTACACCTCATGCCTGCCACATCCATACCTCCCAACTTTTGAAGAACTGAAAGAGGGACAAAATATGCGGCGTGCGTAGCGCGCCGCGGCAAATTTAGCCCTGCCCACTTTTGTGTTGACTCCGCCCACTCGTTAATTTTTCATGTGCCCGCACACAATATAATCCTCCTACAGTCACCCGTAAATTATATGTCCCCCCTCTATCTCTCCCCCAGTTTCATAAACACCCTTCATCTGATTCATGTCCTCCATCTCTGCCCCCAGATTCATGTCCTCCATCTCTGCCCCCAGATTCATGTCCCCTCCATCTCTGCCCCCAGATTCATGTCCTCTCCATCTCTGCCCCCAGATTCATTTCCCCCCATCTCTGTCCCCAGATTCATGTCCCCTCCATCTCTGCCCCCAGATTCATGTCCCCCATCTCTGCCCCCAGATTCATGTCCCCCCATCTCTGCCCCCAGATTCATGTCCCCCCATCTCTGCCCCCAGATTCATGTCCCCCATCTCTGCCCCCAGATTCATGTCCCCCCATCTCTGCCCCCAGATTCATGTCCTCTCCATCTCTACTCCCAGATTCATGTCCCCACATCTCTGCACCCATTGTCATGCCGTCCTCTCCATCTCTGCCCCCAGTGTCATGCCGTCCTCTCCTTCATCTACTCCCAGATTCACGTTCCACCTCCACATTAAACTTACCTTCTCCTCCGCTCCCTCGCCGCTCTCTGCCCGCCTCTCTCGCTGACACGTGCGGCTGAAGGAAGGAGCTGACACAGGTCAGCTCCTCGCTTCGCCGCTGCGTGTCTCTCTCGCTGACACATGCGGCTGAAGCGAGGAGCTGAATACATACCGCCGATGAGCCAAATACATAGGCGTTTAAAGCAGGAGCTGTGAGCTCAGCTCCTGCTTTAACGCTGAGCTCAGTTGGAGTCGGGACATGCCGACCGGGACCATTTTGTTAGGTCCCGGCCGCGCCGCGGGGCCCTGCTAAGCGCGGGGCCCCGGGCGGTTGCCCGGCTCGACCGGCCCTGGATCCGCCCCTGCCCCGGGCCCACCAGAGGACATTATAGTCAGTGCTGGCCCTCTATGGATACAGAACATATGGATGCCCACTATTTCTTCTACCATTGATTGTAGTGTGCTGTCACTCGCTAGTTGTTAGTTTGGGTGCTCAGAAAAGGCATCTCACCGCCATAACCATGTACAAAAGGAATTGCTGGCACTCACAGGGAATCAGGAAGAATTATGTATTTATTTGCATCTAAAAGGGAGGGAGGAGAGAGATGTGAGGCCAGGAGGGAGAGAGGAGAGAGATGTGAGGCCTGTAGGGAGAGAGGAGAGAGATGTGAGGCCTGGAGAGGAGAGAGATGTGAGGCCTGGAGTGAGAGAGAAGAGAGATGTGAGGCCTGGAGTGAGAGAGGAGAGCGATGTGAGGCCTCGAGGGAGAGAGATGTGAGGCCTGGAGTGAGAGAGATGTGAGGCCTGAAGGGAGAGAGGAGAGAGATGTGAGGCCTGGAGGGAGAGAGGAGAGAAATGTGAGGCCTGGAGGGAGGGAGGAGAGAGATGTGAGGCCTGGAGGTAGAGAGGAGAGAGATGTGAGGCTTGGAGAGAGATGTGAGTCCAGGAGGGAGAGAGGAGAGAGATGTGAGGCCTGAAGGGAGGGAGGAGAGAGATGTGAGGCCAGGAGGGAGAGAAGAGAGAGATGTGAGGCCAGGAGTGAGAGAGATGAGAGGCCTGGAGGGAGAGAGGAGAAAGATGTGAGGCCTGGAGGGAGAGAGGAGAGAGATCTAAGGCCTGGAGGGAGAGAGGAGAGAGATGTGAGGCCTGAAAGGAGAGAGAAGAGAAATGTGAGGCCTGGAGGGAGAGAGGAGAGAGATGTGAGGCCTGAAGGGAGGGAGGAGAGAGATGTGAGGCCAGGAGGGAGAGAAGAGAGAGATGTGAGGCCTGGAGGGAGAGAGGAGAGTGATGCAAAGCCTGGAGGGAGAGATGTGAGGCCTGGAGGGAGAGAGGAGAGATATGAGGCCTGGAGGAAGAGAGGAGAGAGATGTGAGGCCTGGAGGGAGAGAGGAGAGATATGAGGCCTGGAAGGAGAGAGGAGAGAGATGTGAGGCCTGGAGGGAGAGAGGAGAGAGATGTGAGGCCTGGAGGGAGAGAGGAGATGTGAGTCCAGGAGGGAGAGAGATGTGAGGCCTGGAGGGAGAGAGGAGAGAGATGTGAGGCCTGGAGGGAGAGAGAAGAGAAATGTGAGCCCTGGAGGGAGAGAGGAGAGAAATGTTAGGCCTGGAGGGAGAGAGGAGAGAGATGTGAGGCCTGAAGGGAGGGAGGAGAGAGATGTGAGGCCAGGAGAGAAAGAAGAGAGAGATGTGAAGCCTGAAGGGAGAGATGAGAGAGATGTGAGGCCTGGAGGGAGAGAGGAGAGTGATGCAAAGCCTGGAGGGAGAGATGTGAGGCCTGGAGGGAGAGAGGAGAGATATGAGGCCTGGAGGGAGAGAGGAGAGAGATGTGAGGCCTGAGGGAGAGAGATGTGAGGCCAGGATGGAGAGAGGAGAGAGATGTGAGACCAGGAGGGAGAGAGGAGAGAGATGTGAGGCCATGAGGGAGAGATGAGAGAAATGTGAGGCCTGGAGGGAGAGAGGAGAGTGATGCAAAGCCTGGAGGGAGATATGTGAGGCCTGGAGGGAAAGAGGAGAGATATGAGGCCTGGAGGGAGAGAGGAGAGAGATGTGAGGCCTGAGGGAGAGAGATGTGAGGCCAGGAGGGAGAGAGGAGAGAGATGTGAGGCCTGGAGGGAGAGAGGAGGGAGATGTGAGGCCAGGAGAGAGAGAGAAGAGAGATGTGAGACCTGGAGGGAGAGAGATGTGAGGCCAGGAGGGAGAGAGGAGAGAGATGTGAGGGCACGAGGGAGAGATGAGAGAGATGTGAGGCCTGGAGGGAGAGAGGAGAGTGATGCAAAGCCTGGAGGGAGAGATGTGAGGCCTGGAGGGAGAGAGGAGAGATATGAGGCCTGGAGGGAGAGAGGAGAGAGATGTGAGGCCTGAGGGAGAGAGATGTGAGGCCAGGAGGGAGAGAGGAGAGAGATGTTAGGCCAGGACGGAGAGAGGAGAGAGATGTGAGGCCACGAGGAAGAGATGAGAGAAATGTGAGGCCTGGAGGGAGAGAAGAGAGTGATGCAAAGCCTGAGGGAGAGAGATGTGAGGCCTGGAGGGAGAGAGGAGAGAGATGTGAGGCCTGGAGGAAGAGAGGAGGGAGATGTGAGGCCTGGAGAGGAGAGAGATGTGAGGCCTGGAGTGAGAGAGGAGAGAGATGTGAGGCCTGGAGTGAGAGAGGAGAAAGATGTGAGGCCTGGAGAGAAGAGAGATGTGAGGCCTGGAGTGAGAGAGGAGAGAGATGTGAGGCCTGGAGTGAGAGAGGAGAAAGATGTGAGGACTCGAGGGAGAGAGGAGAGAGATGTGAGGCCTGGAGAGGAGAGAGATGTGAGGCCTGGAGTGAGAGAGGAGAGATGTGAGGCCTGGAGTGAGAGAGGAGAGAGATGTGAGGCCTCGAGGGAGAGAGGAGAGAGATGTGAGGCCTGGAGTGAGAGAGATGTGAGGCCTGAAGGGAGAGAGGAGAGAGATGTGAGGCCTGGAGGGAGAGAGGAGAGAAATGTGAGGCCTGGAGGGAGAGAGATGTGAGGCCTGCAGGGAGAGAGGAGAGAGATGTGAGGCCTGGAGGGAGGGAGGAGAGAGATGTGAGGCCTGGAGGGAGAGAGGAGAGAGATGTGAGGCTTGGAGAGAGATGTGAGTCCAGGAGGGAGAGAGGAGAGAGATGTGAGGCCTGAAGGGAGGGAGGAGAGAGATGTGAGGCCAGGAGGGAGAGAAGAGAGAGATGTGAGGCCAGGAGTGAGAGAGATGAGAGGCCTGGAGGGAGAGAGGAGAAAGATGTGAGGCCTGGAGGGAGAGAGGAGAGAGATCTGAGGCCTGGAGGGAGAGAGGAGAGAGATGTGAGGCCTGAAAGGAGAGAGAAGAGAAATGTGAGGCCTGGAGGGAGAGAGGAGAGAGATGTGAGGCCTGAAGGGAGGGAGGAGAGAGATGTGAGGCCAGGAGGGAGAGAAGAGAGAGATGTGAGGCCTGGAGGGAGAGAGGAGAGTGATGCAAAGCCTGGAGGGAGAGATGTGAGGCCTGGAGGGAGAGAGGAGAGATATGAGGCCTGGAGGAAGAGAGGAGAGAGATGTGAGGCCTGGAGGGAGAGAGGAGAGATATGAGGCCTGGAAGGAGAGAGGAGAGAGATGTGAGGCCTGGAGGGAGAGAGGAGAGAGATGTGAGGCCTGGAGGGAGAGAGGAGATGTGAGTCCAGGAGGGAGAGAGATGTGAGGCCTGGAGGGAGAGAGGAGATGTGAGGCCTGGAGGGAGAGAGAAGAGAAATGTGAGCCCTGGAGGGAGAGAGGAGAGAAATGTTAGGCCTGGAGGGAGAGAGGAGAGAGATGTGAGGCCTGAAGGGAGGGAGGAGAGAGATGTGAGGCCAGGAGAGAAAGAAGAGAGAGATGTGAAGCCTGAAGGGAGACATGAGAGAGATGTGAGGCCTGGAGGGAGAGAGGAGAGTGATGCAAAGCCTGGAGGGAGAGATGTGAGGCCTGGAGGGAGAGAGGAGAGATATGAGGCCTGGAGGGAGAGAGGAGAGAGATGTGAGGCCTGAGGGAGAGAGATGTGAGGCCAGGATGGAGAGAGGAGAGAGATGTGAGACCAGGAGGGAGAGAGGAGAGAGATGTGAGGCCAGGAGGGAGAGAGGAGAGAGATGTGAGGCCATGAGGGAGAGATGAGAGAAATGTGAGGCCTGGAGGGAGAGAGGAGAGTGATGCAAAGCCTGGAGGGAGATATGTGAGGCCTGGAGGGAAAGAGGAGAGATATGAGGCCTGGAGGGAGAGAGGAGAGAGATGTGAGGCCTGAGGGAGAGAGATGTGAGGCCAGGAGGGAGAGAGGAGAGAGATGTGAGGCCTGGAGGGAGAGAGGAGGGAGATGTGAGGCCAGGAGAGAGAGAGAAGAGAGATGTGAGACCTGGAGGGAGAGAGATGTGAGGCCAGGAGGGAGAGAGGAGAGAGATGTGAGGGCACGAGGGAGAGATGAGAGAGATGTGAGGCCTGGAGGGAGAGAGGAGAGTGATGCAAAGCTTGGAGGGAGAGATGTGAGGCCTGGAGGGAGAGAGGAGAGATATGAGGCCTGGAGGGAGAGAGGAGAGAGATGTGAGGCCTGAGGGAGAGAGATGTGAGGCCAGGAGGGAGAGAGGAGAGAGATGTTAGGCCAGGACGGAGAGAGGAGAGAGATGTGAGGCCACGAGGGAGAGATGAGAGAAATGTGAGGCCTGGAGGGAGAGAAGAGAGTGATGCAAAGCCTGAGGGAGAGAGATGTGAGGCCTGGAGGGAGAGAGGAGAGAGATGTGAGGCCTGGAGGAAGAGAGGAGGGAGATGTGAGGCCTGGAGAGGAGAGAGATGTGAGGCCTGGAGTGAGAGAGGAGAGAGATGTGAGGCCTGGAGTGAGAGAGGAGAAAGATGTGAGGCCTGGAGAGAAGAGAGATGTGAGGCCTGGAGTGAGAGAGGAGAGAGATGTGAGGCCTGGAGTGAGAGAGGAGAAAGATGTGAGGACTCGAGGGAGAGAGGAGAGAGATGTGAGGCCTGGAGAGGAGAGAGATGTGAGGCCTGGAGTGAGAGAGAAGAGAGATGTGAGGCCTGGAGTGAGAGAGGAGAGAGATGTGAGGCCTCGAGGGAGAGAGGAGAGAGATGTGAGGCCTGGAGTGAGAGAGATGTGAGGCCTGAAGGGAGAGAGGAGAGAGATGTGAGGCCTGGAGGGAGAGAGGAGAGAAATGTGAGGCCTGGAGGGAGAGAGATGTGAGGCCTGCAGGGAGAGAGGAGAGAGATGTGAGGCCTGGAGGGAGGGAGGAGAGAGATGTGAGGCCTGGAGGGAGAGAGGAGAGAGATGTGAGGCTTGGAGAGAGATGTGAGTCCAGGAGGGAGAGAGGAGAGAGATGTGAGGCCTGAAGGGAGGGAGGAGAGAGATGTGAGGCCAGGAGGGAGAGAAGAGAGAGATGTGAGGCCAGGAGTGAGAGAGATGAGAGGCCTGGAGGGAGAGAGGAGAAAGATGTGAGGCCTGGAGGGAGAGAGGAGAGAGATCTGAGGCCTGGAGGGAGAGAGGAGAGAGATGTGAGGCCTGAAAGGAGAGAGAAGAGAAATGTGAGGCCTGGAGGGAGAGAGGAGAGAGATGTGAGGCCTGAAGGGAGGGAGGAGAGAGATGTGAGGCCAGGAGGGAGAGAAGAGAGAGATGTGAGGCCTGGAGGGAGAGAGGAGAGTGATGCAAAGCCTGGAGGGAGAGATGTGAGGCCTGGAGGGAGAGAGGAGAGATATGAGGCCTGGAGGAAGAGAGGAGAGAGATGTGAGGCCTGGAGGGAGAGAGGAGAGATATGAGGCCTGGAAGGAGAGAGGAGAGAGATGTGAGGCCTGGAGGGAGAGAGGAGAGAGATGTGAGGCCTGGAGGGAGAGAGGAGATGTGAGTCCAGGAGGGAGAGAGATGTGAGGCCTGGAGGGAGAGAGGAGAGAGATGTGAGGCCTGGAGGGAGAGAGAAGAGAAATGTGAGCCCTGGAGGGAGAGAGGAGAGAAATGTTAGGCCTGGAGGGAGAGAGGAGAGAGATGTGAGGCCTGAAGGGAGGGAGGAGAGAGATGTGAGGCCAGGAGAGAAAGAAGAGAGAGATGTGAAGCCTGAAGGGAGACATGAGAGAGATGTGAGGCCTGGAGGGAGAGAGGAGAGTGATGCAAAGCCTGGAGGGAGAGATGTGAGGCCTGGAGGGAGAGAGGAGAGATATGAGGCCTGGAGGGAGAGAGGAGAGAGATGTGAGGCCTGAGGGAGAGAGATGTGAGGCCAGGATGGAGAGAGGAGAGAGATGTGAGGCCAGGAGGGAGAGAGGAGAGAGATGTGAGGCCATGAGGGAGAGATGAGAGAAATGTGAGGCCTGGAGGGAGAGAGGAGAGTGATGCAAAGCCTGGAGGGAGATATGTGAGGCCTGGAGGGAAAGAGGAGAGATATGAAGCCTGGAGGGAGAGAGGAGAGAGATGTGAGGCCTGAGGGAGAGAGATGTGAGGCCAGGAGGGAGAGAGGAGAGAGATGTGAGGCCTGGAGGGAGAGAGGAGGGAGATGTGAGGCCAGGAGAGAGAGAGAAGAGAGATGTGAGACCTGGAGGGAGAGAGATGTGAGGCCAGGAGGGAGAGAGGAGAGAGATGTGAGGGCACGAGGGAGAGATGAGAGAGATGTGAGGCCTGGAGGGAGAGGGAGAGTGATGCAAAGCCTGGAGGGAGAGATGTGAGGCCTGGAGGGAGAGAGGAGAGATATGAGGCCTGGAGGGAGAGAGGAGAGAGATGTGAGGCCTGAGGGAGAGAGATGTGAGGCCAGGAGGGAGAGAGGAGAGAGATGTTAGGCCAGGACGGAGAGAGGAGAGAGATGTGAGGCCACGAGGGAGAGATGAGAGAAATGTGAGGCCTGGAGGGAGAGAAGAGAGTGATGCAAAGCCTGGAGGGAGAGAGATGTGAGGCCTGGAGGGAGAGAGGAGAGAGATGTGAGGCCTGGAGGGAGAGAGGAGGGAGATGTGAGGCCAGGAGATAGAGAGAAGAGAGATGTGAGACCTGGAGGGAGAGAGATGTGAGGCCAAGAGGGAAAGAGGAGAGAGATGTGAGGCCAGGAGGGAGAGAGGAGAGATGTGAGGCCTGGGGGGAGAGAGGAGAGAGATGTGAGGCCTGGATGGAGAGAGGAGAAAGATGTGAGGCCTGGAGGGAAAGGGGAGAGAGATGTGAGGCCTGGAGGGAAAGGGGAGAGAGATGTGAGGCCTGGAGGGAGAGAGGAGTGAGGCCAGAAGGGAGAGAGCAGAGAGATGTGAGGCCTGGAGGGAGAGAGGAGAGAGATGTGAGGCCTGAAGGGAGAGAGGAGAGAGATGTGAGGCCTGGAGGGAGAGAGGAGAGAGATGTGAGGCCTGGAGGGAAAGAGGAGAGAGACTAGAGGCCAGAAGGGAGAGAGGAGAGAGATGTGAGGCCAGAAGGGAGAGAGGAGAGAGATGTGAGGCCTGGAGGGAGAGAGGAGAGAGATATGAGGCCTGGCAGGAGAGAGGAGAGAGATGTTAGACCTGGAGGGAGTGAGGAGAGAGATGTGAGGCCTGGAGGGAGAGAGAAGAGAGATGTGAAGCCTAGAGGGAGAGAGGAGAGAGCTGTGAGGCCTGGAGGGAGAGAGGAGAGAGATGTGAGATCTGAAGGGAGAGAGGAGAGAGACGTTAGGCCAGGAGGGAGAGAGGAGAGAGACGTAAGGCCTGGAGGGAGAGAGGAGAGAGATGTGAGGCCTGGAGGGGGAGAGGAGAGAAATGTGATACCTGGAGGGAGAGAGGAGAGAGATGTGAGGCCTGGAGAGAGAGAGGAGAAAGATATTAGGAATGGAGGGAGAGAGGTGAGAGATGTGAGGCCTGGAGGGAGAGAGGAGAGATGTGAGTCCTGGAGGTAGAGAGGAGAGAGCTGTGAGGCCTGGAGGGAGAGAGCATAGAGATGTGAGGCCTGGAGGGAGAGAGGAGAGAGATTAGAGGCTAGGAGGGAGAGAGGGGAGAGATGTGAGGCCTGGAGGGGGAGAGTAGAGAGATGTGAGGCCTGGAGGGGGAGAGGAGAGAGATGTGAGGCCTGGAGGGAGAGAGGAGAGAGATGTGAGGCCTGGAGGGAGAGAGGAGACAGATGTGAGGCCTGTAGGGAGAGAGATGTGAGGCCTGGAGGGAGAGAGGAGAGAGATGTGAGACCTGGAGGGAGAGAGGAGAGATATGTGAGGCCAGGAGGGAGAGAGGAGAGAGATGTGAGGCCAGGAGGGAGAGAGGAGAGAGATGTTAGGCCTGGAGGGAGAGAGGTGAGAGATGTGAGGCCTGGAGGGAGAGAGGAGAGATGTGAGTCCTGGGGGTAGAGAGGAGAGAGCTGTGAGGCCTGGAGGGAGAGAGGATAGAGATGTGAGGCCTGGAGGAAGAGAGGAGAGAGATTAGAGGCTAGGAGGGAGAGAGGGGAGAGATGTGAGGCCTGGAGGGGGAGAGTAGAGAGATGTGAGGCCTGGAGGGAGAGAGGAGAGAGATGTGAGGCCTGGAGGGAGAGAGATGTGAGGCCTGGAGGGGGAGAGGAGAGAGATGTGAGGCCTGGAGGGAGAGAGGAGAGAGATGTGAGGCCTGGAGGGAGAGAGGAGACAGATGTGAGGCCTGGAGGGAGAGAGATGTGAGGCCTGGAGGGAGAGAGGAGAGAGATGTGAGGCCAGGAGGGAGATGTGAGACCTGGAGGGAGAGAGGAGAGAGATGTGAGGCCAGGAGGGAGAGAGGAGAGAGATGTGAGGCTTGGAGAGAGATGTGAGTCCAGGAAGGAGAGAGGAGAGAGATGTGAGTCCAGGAGGGATAGAGGAGAGCGATATGAGGCCTGGAGGGAGAGAGATGTGAGGCCTGGAGGGATAGAAGAGGGAGGACAGAGGTGCAGAGAGGTGAGTGGTAAGAGAGGCAGAGGTAGGAGATGTGACGGGTAGAAGAGAGAAAGCTGGAGGGGTAGGATAGATAGGTAGGGCGTGACAGAGAGATGAGAGGTGCAGAGATGAAGGGGTAGAGTAAAGAGGAAAGAAGCATAAATAACAGAGAGACATAGACAAGAGGCATGAGGATCCCAGAGACATAGAGAGGCAAGAAGGGTTAGAAATAGGAGGTAGTGAATAGAGAAGGGAGGCAGAAGGCAAAAGATTCAAAGAAGGAAAGAGGAAAATGGTGCAAATCGGTAGAGCAGAAAGGGGCGAAGTTCGGCAGGGTAGCTCAAAGAGGCACAAGATGAGGAATAGGTGGAGGAGGAGAAGCAAGTGCAGAGGGGTAAAGTAGTGAAAATAGAGGCGTGAGGTAAAGAGGGGTAGAGGAGGGAGGCTCAGGGGTGGAGAGGCATGAGGTGCGGAGACGTAGAGAAGAGAGGCGAGAGGCACAGAGGAGTAGAAGAGGTAGGGGTAGATAAGGGAGACCTACCTAATACTATAATACCTATAGGTATCTTTGTAAACAGATATAGATATATATTTATATTTGTACAAGCATCGATAGATAGATAGATACAGTTGTAAACCCAATTAATGTAAGCTGTGTACTGCATGTACATATATCTGTAGTTACATACTTGTCACTTAAGCATTATATACTATATACTGTAAGTATAAGTTGTGTATTGTGTATATTTAAACATATAGTTAATTATATAGAATACATATATCTGTAATCCATTATAGTACATTATTATCATTAGTATCCTATAGTAGATTACTAGGAGGAGAGTAGTGGTAGGGGGTTAGTGTAGGAGGAGAGAAGCGTTCAGCGGAGGAGGGAAGGCAAAGGAGAAGAGGGGAGGTAAACGAAGAGCTGAGGTAGTAGGATGTGTAATATATCCTCTATCCTATGGATAGAAGATAAATACTGTAGTATATCCCATTTAATATGATAATACTTATAGGAATCTATATAAACAATATAGGTAAAGGTGTGTGTGCTAATTATATATGACGTGTCTATATCTATTTTACTTATTTATATTTACAATTTGTGCAGATGTCTGTATTTTATATATGTTTTGTCCAGTGTGTGTGTGTATATATATATATATATATATATATATATATATATATATATATATATATAAATGTATATGTACACTTATTAGGAGGTATACATATACAGTTCGGGTACATTACATAAGTGGATACTACTTACTGACTATTACAAAGGTCGCATTACATGATGGGTGAATGAGCTCAGTACAGATTTTTTCACAATACCTTGTAGTGTTTTCTGTCATTTTGTCATTTGTCCATATACAGTATGTGTAAGGTGTGTATTGCATGTATATATTTCTCTGATTATATACTGTATATATACCTGTTTTAAGTTGTACCACTTATGTAATGTATCTCTGTATACAGTAAGTGTAAGGTGTATATTTCAACAAATTGAATAGACAGATGTTATATTACATTACTATTACTAGTCTCCTATCATATATTACTATGTTTTAGCCATAGAGATGTTAGAGCAGAAATTCTGCATGACATGTTTGATCCCATCAATCACTTAGTAGCCTTATTACGATGGGTCCCTATACTAACACTTTACATATAGGGCAGGAGATCACCTTCTTATAGACTCACTGTTACAGGGCAGTTTATAAAAACTTGATCTCTGGGGTGTATAGAGGGTGGGGGTCAGTATTTATTCTAGAAGTAAAGTCTTAGTGTAGGGACCCATCTGAATGAGGTCGCCGTGACGTGGCAGATGGGCTCGCACAATTTACTAAATTGTGCGCCAAGAACCTCACGTTTATAACTGTAGTCAGTGATACATGAAAGTGTAGTCTAAGAATTATATCATTACAAGCTCCGCACCAGAAGTATCAGCTCACTTGTCAGAAATGGGTCTAGTCTGTGTATCTAGAACTGGGTCTAGTCTGTGTATCTAGAACTGGGTCTAGTCTGTATCTAGAACTGGGTCTAGTCTGTGTATATAGAACTGGGTCTAGTCTGTGTATACAGAACTGTGTCTAGTCTGTGTATACAGAACTGTGTCTAGTCTGTGTATCTAGAACTGGGTCTAATCTGCGTATATAGAACTGGGTCTAGTCTGCGTATATAGAACTGGGTCTAGTCTGCGTATATAGAACTGGGTCTAGTCTGCGTATCTAGAACTGGGTCTAGTCTGCGTATCTAGAACTGGGTCTAGTCTGCGTATCTAGAACTGGGTCTAGTCTGCGTATCTAGAACTGGGTCTAGTCTGCGTATCTAGAACTGGGTCTAGTCTGCGTATCTAGAACTGGGTCTAGTCTGCGTATCTAGAACTGGGTCTAGTCTGCGTATCTAGAACTGGGTCTAGTCTGCGTATCTAGAATTGGGTCTAGTCTGCGTATATAGTACTGGGTCTAGTCTGTGTATATAGAACTGGGTCTAGTCTGTGTATATAGAACTGGGTCTAGTCTGTGTATATAGAACTATGTCTAGTCTGTGTATATAGAACTATGTCTAGTCTGTGTATATAGAACTGGGTCTAGTCTGAGCTTCTACAACTAGGCTCTGGTTCCTCTACAAACTTTCCTGGTGTCATCAGTCCTCATCTAATCTACCTGCTATTTTACTTTCCATTCATTAAAGTGTAACATTTTCTTTATTTTTATTGCACATCATATAGGAAATGTTTCTGTAGCTGTTTTCTAGTATACTTCAGGACTGACTTCTTATTAGTAAAAAAACAAACCAGGGTGACAGCACCTATCAGATGATTTATGGTATTGGTCTTTTTGGATCTGCTGAAAGGTCCTCTGTCATTTTAACACATTGCTAGTTTTTGTTAAAGAAATAATGAAACAATGTATTTTGTCTTGTTGTCTTGTTGACCTTTGGTTGTATTACATCATTGTAACCAGATGTTTGTATATCATTTGCTTGTATATAATATGCTGTAGTGGTCACATCCAGTACATGCCTATGAGGAGGGCTGGCTCCAGATTTGTGTGGGCTTTTGGGCAACAGATCCTCAGTGGGCCGCTTTTGGAACAACTCTTATGCACTGTAGCAAAAAGACAACCGAAATTGGGTGGTTTTTGCTCAGGCAGATGTACTGGAGTGGGCTGTAATATAGTCCATTCCATACAAGCGGATAGAACCTGTTCAGACATCAGAAAGTATCGCAGAATGCCTCTTTATTTGCTGCCACCGGCTCATAGTGGTGGAATATACACACACATATATATATATATATATATATATATATATATATATATATATATATATATATATACACTCACCGGCCACTTTATTAGGTACACCTGTCCAACTGCTCGTTAACACTTAATTTCTAATCAGCCAATCACATGGCGGCAACTCAGTGCATTTAGGCATGTAGACATGGTCAAGACAATCTCCTGCAGTTCAAACCGAGCATCAGTATGGGGAAGAAAGGTGATTTGAGTGCCTTTGAACGTGGCATGGTTGTTGGTGCCAGAAGGGCTGGTCTGAGTATTTCAGAAACTGCTGATCTACTGGGATTTTCACGCACAACCATCTCTAGGGTTTACAGAGAATGGTCCGAAAAAGAAAAAACATCCAGTGAGCGGCAGTTCTGTGGGCGGAAATGCGTTGTTGATGCCAGAGGTCAGAGGAGAATGGCCAGACTGGTTCGAGCTGATAGAAAGGCAACAGTGACTCAAATAGCCACCCGTTACACCCAAGGTAGCCAGAAGAGCATCTCTGAACGCCGCACAGTACGTCCAACTTTGAGGCAGATGGGCTACAGCAGCAGAAGACCACACCGGGTGCCACTCCTTTCAGCTAAGAACAGGAAACTGAGGCTACAATTTGCACAAGCTCATCGAAATTGGACAATTGAAGATTGGAAAAACGTTGCCTGGTCTGATGAGTCTCGATTTCTGCTGCGACATTCGGATGGTAGGGTCAGAATTTGGCGTCAACAACATGAAAGCATGGATCCATCCTGCCTTGTATCGGTAACGGTTCAGGCTGGTGGTGGTGGTGTCATGGTGTGGGGAATATTTTCTTGGCACTCTTTGGGCCCCTTGGTACCAATTGAGCATCGTTGCAACGCCAAAGCCTACCTGAGTATTGTTGCTGACCATGTCCATCCCTTTATGACCACAATGTACCCAACATCTGATGGCTACTTTCAGCAGGATAATGCAATGCCATGTCATAAAGCTGGAATCATCTCAGACTGGTTTCTTGACCATGACAATGAGTTCACTGTACTCCAATGGCCTCCACAGTCACCAGATCTCAATCCAATAGAGCATCTTTGGGATGTGGTGGAACGGGAGATTCGCATCATGGATGTGCAGCCGACAAATCTGCGGCAACTGTGTGATGCCATCACGTCAATATGGACCAAAATCTCTGAGGAATGCTTCCAGCACCTTGTTGAATCTATGCCACGAAGAATTGAGGCAGTTCTGAAGGCATAAGGGGGTCCAACCCGTTACTAGCATGGTGTACCTAATAAAGTGGCCGGTGAGTGTATATACACTAACATCCTATTAATATTATAAATGTGAAAGTTTGTGAGTTTGGATGTTTGTGGGTTTGTGTGTTCGGATGTTTGTTAGTCAATCACGCAAAACCCGCTTGACCGATTTGGCTGAAATTTTCCACAAACATAGTTAGTACACCCCATTGCGCAATAGGCTACTTTTCGTCACAATAGCGCACATACGTTTTTCCCAGGACCCCCACAAACCCCAAACTCACATCACTATCTCTGCAATCTCACACACTTTGGACCCCGATTTGGCTGAAATTTTCCACAAACATAGTCCCTACACTCGATTGCGCAATAGGCTACTTTTTGTCACAATAGCTCACATACGTTTTTCCCAGGACCCTTTGGATGTTCTGATGTTTGGCGGTCAATCACGCAAAAACCGCTCCACCGATTTGGCTGAAATTTTCCACAAACATAGTCCCTACACTCGATTGCGCAATAGGCTACTTTTTGTCACAATAGCGCACATACGTTTTTCCCAGGACCCTTTGGATGTTCGGATGTTTGGCGGTCAATCACGCAAAAACCGCTCCACCGATTTGGCTGAAATTTTCCACAAACATAGTCCCTACACTCGATTGCGCAATAGGCTACTTTTCGTCACAATAGCGCACATACGTTTTTCCCAGGACCCTTTGGATGTTCAGATCTTTGGCGGTCAATCACGCAAAAACCGCTCCACCGATTTGGCTGAAATTTTCCACAAACATAGTCTCTACACTCGATTGCGCAATAGGCTACTTTTCGTCACAATAGCGCACATACGTTTTTCCCAGGACCCCCACAAAACCCAAACTCACATCACTATCTCTGCAATCTCACACACTTTGGACCATAGCAAGCCACAAAATTCATATTACCCCCTACAGCAGAGGTCAGCAACCCCTGGCACACATGCCAAGAGTGGCACTCCTGCCATATTTCACTGGCATGCCAGCAGCACAGGACCTGCAAGAGTTAAATAAAGTCTCTGCTAGAGCTGAGGCATAAGGACACTCCCCTTTGAGAGGGGTGCAGGAAACCCAGGGGGTGGAGCTTAATCGCTCAGGTCTCTGCCTGCTATAGTGATAGCTCCTGCCGAAGCTGCTAGCAAACTGAAAGTAAGAAACACACAGCTCCCTTCCTGTAGTTCCTATTCTCATTAATGTCAGGCATTTGGGGTTATTAGTTTAGTCTTAGTAACTCCATGTGCCTCACATTAATAGGAATAAACCCCATCATGTCCCTCATATTAACCCCTGTGTGCCCCATATAAAGGTTACTAATATGTGAGACATATGGAGGCACTAATAAAAGACCTCAGTAATGAAGATACTTAATTATTACCTCCAAGTCTCTCACATATCAGTAACTAGAGATGAGCGAGTACTGTTGGGATCAGCCGATCTGAACAGCACGCTCCATAGAAATGAATGGATGCACCTGGTACTTCCGCTTGGACGTAGCCAGCGCGCTTAACCCCCCGCGTGCCGGCTACGTCCATTAATTTCTATGCGAGCGTGCTGTTCGGATCGGCTGATCCCAACAGTACTCGCTCATCTCTATCAGTAACTCTTACACTGGGGTTAATGTGAGGGACATGATGGGGTTAATTGCTATTAATAAGAGGCGCATGGAGTTACTAAACTGTCATGCACAGGGCCAGACTTTATGTTGCTTACTCAAGAGTATCCTGTGCCCAAAACTTACATGTACTGGCGGAAAATAACAAATCATACAATGTCGTATATCGAAGTATATTAACCTGAAATACCTCTGTCCCAAAGACACTATGTACAGTTTATACCAACACCGTATAGCAGCTGAAATACAAATTACATTCAACACAAAAGTCTCATGTGCTCTCAGAATTACAGCAACAACAAGATACACAGTTACATTTTATATCCCATCCCTTATACACAGTACGAAAACCTTACCCACGCCTATATATACCCACTTCTACAATCACCGCAGACGAAGTCGCGGGTACCAGCTAGTATAAATATATCTATGCAAGGGCATAACTAGCAAAAACTGGGTCCCATAGCAAACCTTGATCTTTCCTGTCCCCCACACGGTGTAACACCCCATTTACACACCTGTAAACTCAGTATAATGTCCCATCGCAATCCCTCCACACAGTATAATATCTCAAAACACCCCTTCACATATCCTGAAGCCACACCCCTTCACATATCCTGAAGCCACACCCCTTCACATATCCTGAAGCCACACCCCCAAAACAACACCTGTACAAACCTGACCTGTATTTTTGGATTGATACGGTGACATCCCTAACCCCAGTATGTAATAGTATGGTGGATAGTAATAACTAAATAGTTCTACCAAGTACAATGATGAGAGGGAATTAAAGACTGGACGCCATTTGATGGAAGTGTATATCATTACATGTGTTTGTGGACAAAAATATAATTTTAAAAAACACTATGGAGTTTTTGGCATCTTCAGAATGCATGTACATATACAGGTGAGCTTGCTTTGGTTACAATCCAAAGTGAAAGGAGTTCAAGACCACACTGATGTACAGTATCTTCTAGTGAACAGTATTTCATAAATGCAATTAACAACAACAACAACAAAAAAAAATATCCAAAGACATCTATGGCCTTTACAGGGGTTTTCCAGGTTGGAAGCCATATTTTATATATGACCTATTCTCAGACCCCGCAGCGATCAGTTGTTCCAGACAGTCTCCAAGTTGCAGGCACAGCTACTCCTCAGTATACAGTAGGTTCCAGCACCAACACCATTGAAAACAATGGGAGGAACAACCAGTGACAGAACTGGGGTTGTGGCTCCTCTTCTCCCCAGTCCTTGGATCTCTCCAGACACTCTGTCCATATGCAATGAATTGGTAGTATACCATGGTAAAAAGAAGAAAACATGGATGAACATGAATTTTTAGTCGTGTCCTTTGTGGGTAGGTGAAGTATCCTGGTAAAGCAATTCAACAGCGAGAGGTGACAGTGCTCACTTAAGCCACAGGGGGTCCTACTCAAGAAAGATCCAAATAGAACGTACATCTTCAACTCTCAGAAAGAACGCTATGATGGGTTATACACCAAAGATATGCAAATAATAAGCATTATATGGACGGCCACAATGGGTTCCCAATACAGCAGGCGTGACTAGCGATTAGTCCAGTGATGTCATACAGTATATACAGAATAAAATAGATAAAGGAGTAAATAAGTAAATATATTGCCGCACAAACAATTCATCATAAAAGAGTTAGATCATTACAAAAAGTCTGAGAGAGCCCAATAAATCATTTCATAGTCCATTGCAAGATATACACCAAGACCAGATCAATAACAAAATCAGTAAAAATACATAAAGTCTGCTCAAAAGCGCAAAAATCATTGTCTAAGAGTTAAAGGGGCTCTATGATTGGGAAAAGTTATTCTAAGATAAGCACATCCTTGCATAAGCTTTAGAATGAAAGATTATGAATGATAATCTGTTTTCCCTTAGCCCAAACAGCAGCACAACTGGGGTGTTCCTGCCCCTATGAGCTGTTAGGACAGGGGGAATTTTTAATTACCTAACAGCTTTGACCTCTATAAGAGTCCGGAAGACCAACTCTCCCTTGTGTTAGTAGCAAGTATAAAGTACAGCGTCTATTTCATAGAAATAATATAAAATAGTACAACATAGTACAAAATACAGCATAGGGAGGGAGCCTTGTGCTGCTGTTTGGGCTAAGGGAAAACAAATTATCATTCATAATCTTTCATTCCCCCTACGCCCAACAGCAGCACAATTGGGGATTTAGCAAGTATAGCTTTTACCCTAGGGTGGGTGATCCTGGCAGACTGATGCCAACACAGAGTTTCCAAACGCTGTAGAATCCGTCGTTCGCCAATCCAGTCTAAAATGCTTGGCAAATGTTAGATGCGAACTCCAAGAAGCCGCGGCACATATCTGCTCCAAGGAAAGGGACCGCCTTTCGGCCCAAGATGTTGCCACTGCTCGGGTGGCATGGGCACGGACAAAGTCTGGTACCGGAAGATCTTGAGCACGTAGGGAGCAGATAATGGCTTCCTTGATCCATCTCGGTGAGATGGTGAAAGATGTCTTGGTTTAGAGACCATTCTCCTGAGGCTGTCGAACCTCTGCTGAGCTGATCCGCCAGGATGTTCAGACAACCTCGGATGTGTACCGCTGACAACTGGAGAAGATTCTGTTCTGCACAGGCGAAGATCAAGTTGGTAACCTGCAGAAGAAAGGGGGACCTGGTTCCCCCCTGCTTGTTGATGTAACGGACTTCCGTCAGGTTGTCCGTCCGTATCTTGACTGCTTTCCCCCACAGAACAGGCGCAAACGTCAGAAGTGCTCGGTGAACTGTCGTAAGCTTGTGCCAATTGGATGAGCGCATTCTCTCCAGATGGTTCCATGTACCTTGCGCCGGGGTCTCCCCCAGATGAGCTCCCCATCCTGTGAGGGAGGCATCTGTTGTCAACAGGGTCCAGGTGAACCTGACCGAGGACTGCCCATCGCGGAGATGGGACCACCAGGCTAGTGAGCATCTGGTGCTGATGGTTAACTTGATAGGCTTCTGTAGTCCCGAAGGACTGTGATTCCAGACTCTCAAGATCTCGCTCTGCAGTGGGTGCATGTGCCACAGGGCCCAGGGGACTGCTTCTATGGAGGTGGAGATCAAGCCTAGGACCTTCATGGCCATCCTAATCGTAACCTTCCTGGTGACAGAGAGATGATGAACCGCTCGAGCAATATTTTCCTTGCGAGAAGAAGGCAGAGAGATCCTCATGTTGAGAGTCTAAAATGAAACCCAGGAGCTGGATTCGTGTTGATGGAATTACGACGGACTTTTGCCAGTTTATTAGTCAGCCCAGCTGGCTTAGCAAAGCTACTACGGTCTGTACCTGCGTGGTGAGGACCTCCTTTGACTGAGCCTTGAGAAGCCAGTCGTCCAGATATGGGACTATGAAGATCCCTTGGAGGCGCAGGGTGGAGTGACCGGAGCTATCACCTTTGTGAAGGTGTGGGGGGGCTGATGATATGCCGAATGGGAGGGCGGTGAACTGAAGGTGCAGTAATCTTCCGTCCATGTATATTGCAACTCTTAGAACTTTCTTGTGTGCGGGAAAGATAGGTACATGGAGATATTAGATTCAGGGTGACGAAGTGATCTCCAGGCTGCAGAAAGGCTAGCACAGACTTGATGGTTTCCATACAGAAACGTACCTTGTGGATGAACTGATTCATGTACCTGAGATTGATAATCATTCGCCATCCGCCTGAAGTCTTGGGTACCAGGAAAACCGGAGAGTAGACACCTTGGCCTTGTTCCGCCTGAGGAACAGGTTCCAGAGCTGCTTTGTCCACGTATTCTTGGACGGATCTCTCCAGATGAAGTTGTTTGGGGCCCTGAAAAGGGCAAGTTGTTATAAACCTGTCTACAGGATGAGATGTGAAGACTATCCTGTAGCCTTCCTGCACCGTTTGAATGACCCAGGGATCCCGGGTGTGCAGACGCCAGGCAGCCAGATGATAGGAAAGACAGCCGCCTACTTCGGAGGGCATTGGGGGGAGGGAGGTAACACCGTCAGAGGGTCTTTCTTCGTTCACGGGAGGTTCCGCGTCCTCTACCTCTGGAGCCTCTCTGGGAAGATCCACGACCTCGAAAGAATCTTCGCCTCTCAGCAGGTTGGGGAAGATTCTTCCCCTTAGAATCAGTGAGGCCCTCCATTATTCTGTCCAGCTCTCTGCCAAAGAGCCTACCTGGTTCAAAGGGGAGCGAGCAGAGGCTGAACTTCAAAGAGTTGTCTACTCGCCGAGGCTTTAGCCATGCCCATAGGGGATGTCTGGCCGGAGTGGAGAACGCCATAGCTCTGGCAGCCAGTCTTGCCTGGAAACGTGTGAGATGGTCAACCAGCAGGTTGGTGTCTTTCACTGCCGACGAAGGTAAGAATCCAGGGGGGGGGGAGAGGGAGCCCCGACCCCTGTAAGAGGCCAGAACACCTCTCCCCCAACCACATGTCCCACAGGACAGAAAAAAACACAAGTGGGAGTTGGTCTTCCGGCGTCTTATAGAGGTCAAAGCTGTTAGGTAATTAAAAATTCCACCTGTCCTAACAGCTCATAGGGGCAGGAATACCCCAGTTGTGCTGCTGTTGGGCGTAGGGGGAAAGGCTATTCCACACCTACCGTTAGTATGTAAATTGCCTCAGTAGATTTGGAATAAGTCCGTTTTTATTCATATGTTAATGAGCTTAGACCATGCAGCGGAAGTGTCTGTGTGCACTGTCTGCTCTATGTGTATGTATAGCAGAGAAGACTCATCAGCACAGCAGCCTCTGCTATACATACTGTATATACATATAGAGCAGACAGTGCACACAGACACTTACTGTGCACGGTCTAAGCTCATTAACATTTGACTTATTCAAAATCTACTGAGGCAATTTACATACAAAAGGTAGGTGTGAAATAGCCTATCCAAAAATGACTTTTCCCAACGATAGAGCCCCTTTAAGAGGATTAAATTTAGACTGAGATACCAGTAAGTCTCCACTAGATGTCAGTATTGCTGCAAGTCCAAAGATAAGACTAGATCACTTTAATATTTCCTATACTGGGAATAAGGAATATGGGACAAACAAGTAAGGCTGTGTTACAAAGGCCATTCTACTCCGACCTTCCATTCTTTTCTTCTCTCCACTCTTTCTGATAAAATCTGTTTCTTCTGTTATGCTAATTACGATCACAGAGCAGCGGGGGTGCTCTCCCTGTGCTCTGAGCACCCCTACATTATAATCTTCCACCGCCCCTTAGCTCATCGTGTTCACTCCCCTCTTCCTCTTCTCCGTCTCTTCTGCCTTTCGCAGATATCGAACGCAGCGCTGTAACAGACCACCATAAAATGTAGAAGAAAAGAATGGAAGGTCGGAATAGAATGGTCCTTGTACAAGGTATTCCTACATGCCATTGATTAAAAAGGTGTTTTTCTAATGATAAATCACATCTAGAGTATCATCCAAATGATAGAAGGGTCCAAATAAAGAATGCGGACAACATAAAATGGTATAGTCCTTTCCAGAGTATATAAAGGGAGTCTATCATTGCTATGTTACATCTGTAAATAAGCCCGTCATTATAGAAAAGTACAGTCCTATGAAAAAGTTTGGGCACCCCTATTAATCTTAATCATTTTTAGTTCTAAATATTTTGGTGTTTGCAACAGCCATTTCAGTTTGATATATCTAATAACTGATGGACACAGTAATATTTCAGGATTGAAATGAGGTTTATTGTACTAACAGAAAATGCGCAATATGCATTAAACCAAAATTTGACCGGTGCAAAAATATGGGCACCTCAACAGAAAAGTGACATTAATATTTAGTACATCCTCCTCTTGCAGAGATAACAGCCTCTAGTTGCTTCCTGTAGCTTTTAATCAGTTCCTGGATCCTGGATGAAGGTATTTTGGACCATTTCTTTCTACAAAACAATTCAAGTTCAGTTAAGTTTGATGGTCGCCGAACATGGACAGCCCGCTCTCAAATGATCTGAAAACAAAGATTGTTCAACATAGTTGTTCAGGGGAAGGATACAAAACGTTGTCTCAGAGATTTAACCTGTCAGTTTCCACTGTGAGGAACATAGTAAGGAAATGGAAGACCACAGGGACAGTTCTTGTTAAGCCCAGAAGTGGCAGGCCAAGAAAAATATCAGAAAGGCAGAGAAGAAGAATGGTGAGAACAGTCAAGGACAATCCACAGACCACCTCCAAAGAGCTGCAGCATCATCTTGCTGCAGATGGTGTCACTGTGCATCGGTCAACTATACAGCGCACTTTGCACAAGGAGAAGCTGTATGGGAGAGTGATGAGAAAGAAGCCGTTTCTGCACGTACGCCACAAATAGAGTTGCCTGAGGTATGAAAAAGCACATTTGGACAAGGCAGTTTCATTTTGGAAACAAAAATTTAGTTGTTTGGTTATAAAAAAAAGGCGTTATGCATGGCGTCCAAAAAGAAACAGCATTCCAAGAAAAACACATGCTACCCACTGTAAAGTTTGGTGGAGGTTCCATCATGCTTTGGGGCTGTGTGGCCAATGCCGGCATCGGGAATCTTGTTAAAGTTGAGGGTCGCATGGATTCCACTCAGTATCAGCAGATTCTTGAGAATAATGTTCAAGAATCAGTGACGAAGTTGAAGTTACGCCGGGGATGGATATTTCAGCAAGACAATGATCCAAAACACCGCTCCAAATCCTCAGGCATTCATGCAGAGGAACAATTACAATGTTCTGGAATGGCCATCCCAGTCCCCAGACCTGAATATCATTGAACATCTGTGGGATGATTTGAGAGTGGGCTGTCCATGCTCGGCGACCATCTAACTTAACTGAACTTGAATTGTTTGTCCAAAATACCTTTATCCAGGATCCAGGAACTGATTAAAAGCTACAGGAAGCGACTAGAGGTTGTTATCTTTGCAAAAGGAGGATCTACTAAATATTAATGTCACTTTTCTGTTGAGGTGCCCATACTTTTGCACCGGTCAAATTTTGGTTTAATGCATATTGCACATTTTCTGTTAGTACAATAAACCTCATTTCAATCCTGAAATATTACTGTGTCCATCAGTTATTAGATATATCAAACTGAAATGGCTGTTGCAAATACCAAAATATTTAGAACTAAAAATGATTAAGATTAATAGGGGTGCCCAAACTTTTTCATAGGACTGTATCTGTAGCTCACCATACAAAGGATCTTCTAAGCAGCATGAACCTCAGGGCGCCGCACAAAGCTTCTGCGGACTTGGAGTAATATAGCAATCCTTCAATTTAGAATAAAAATCGCCATCTCTCTGAAGTTAGCAGAAAATGTCACTTTTAATCCATAAGAATAAAAATATACAAACAAGAGAAGAAAAAAAGGAAAGTATAAAAAAAAAATAACGGGTTTTTTCCGCTTCCCATTGATTTCAATAGGTTTTTCAAGGCAAAATCTGCATGAAGATTGCTCATGTCACTTTTTTTTTCCTCTAGCTGAAAAAAATCAGATAGAGGAGAAAACTGCTACTGACTACCATGGAAATGAATGGGAGACGGTTTTTGTGGTGGATACCGCCTCATAATCAACCTGCAAAACCCCATGTGAACCCTTTCCAGGCTCATGTTTTTATGTATAACTAGCTTTTACCCGCGACTTCGTCTGCGGTGATTTGAGAATTGGGCGGACACAGACGTGTGAAACTGTAAAAGTGCTTTAAAAAGTTTGGTGGGCTAGCAAATGTGATGTGTTATATTGTGTATGTCGTGATACAGACAATGTGATGTGTTGTATTGTGTATGTTGTGATACAGACAATGTGATGTGTTGTATTGTGTCAGACAATGTGATGTGTTGTTTTGTGTATGTCGTGATACAGACAATGTGATGTGTTATATTGTGTCAGACAATGTGATGTGTTGTATTGTGTATGTCGTGATACAATGTGATGTGTTGTATTGTGTATGTTGTGATACAGACAATGTGATGTGTTGTATTGTGTCAGACAATGTGATGTGTTGTATTGTGTCAGACAATGTGATGTGTTGTATTGTGTATGTCGTGATACAGACAATGTGATGTGTTGTATTGTGTCAGACAATGTGATGTGTTGTATTGTGTATGTCGTGACACAGACAATGTGATGTGTTATATAGTGGAAAGCTATATGTAAATGTGAGTGAGTAGAGTGAGGGCTACTCCTGAGGTGACAGTAAGGAGTGTGCAGGCAGGTTGAGGTAGGAAATGCCAGGCAGTGTGTGTGAGTCTATAGCTGGGGCTAGGTGTCCTGCTTTTGTGAGTCTCCTGCTAGGAAGCCATGTTGTTTAGTGGCACCAAAAGTAGCCTGCGACTCCATCCTGAGGGAAAACTATGTTTGTGGAAAATTGCACGCAAATCCGTCCAGGCGTTTTAGCGTGATTGAGGAACAAACATCCAAACTCACAAACATCCAAACACACAAACTTTCACACTTATATCCTACTATTATACTGTATGTAATAATAAGAACATAAAAGAAAGAACAACTTTATTAAACAATGGCTCAGTAAAGTGGTGTTGACATTACCGCCGCTGTCCACTGTTTCCATTGTAAACCCTGGGGACACTGGACAGGGGACGGCTTGCCGGTGGTCAGCTTTATAACCCCTTCATTTGTACGTGCAGGACTTTCTGTCTGTGCAACAAAAAAAAAAAACGTTTCCAGGCGGAGAGGCCACATATGGACACCGGTGGTCACCTTTAAAAATCCATTCAAAACAGTGGGTTTTAAAGCTGACCCCCAGCAAGCCGTCCCCTGTCCAGTTTCTCCGGGGTTTACTATCGAAACCCTGGTGCAGACTGCGGCCGTAGTGTGAATCCAGCCTAAGATAATATATCTGCCCATGTTATGTAATCCTATTAATATTATAAATGTGAAAGTTTGTGAGTTTGTGTGTTTGGATGTTTGCATGTTCGGATGTTTGTTCTTCAATCACGGAAAAACCGCTCCACCGATTTGGCTCAAATTTTCCAAAAACATAGTTAATACACCCGATTGCATAATAGGCTACTTTTCGTCACAATAACGCACATACGTTTTTCCCAGGACCCACGCAAAAAGCCAACTCACATCACTATCTCTGCAATCTCACACACTTTGGACCATAGGAAGCCCTAAAACTTCACATTCCCCTCTGCAGCCTAGCCCCTAACCCCACACAATCACATATACATATACTTTACCACTTTGCCCCTCACCTTAACGATACTCCAGGAGGCTCTCTTTAACGCTCCGGAGCAGCCATGTTTGCCGACCCCCACCGCTCTGACAATCCACGACACCGCCCACCCATGTCAATACCCCTAGGTGGTCTAGTAAATGCAAAAAAAAAGTTTAAAAAAAGTAAGAAAAAATAAATATATATATATATATATATATATATATATATATATATATAAAAAGGATTAAAAATTCAAATCACCCCCCTTTCCGTAGAACACATATAAGAGTAGTTAAAAACTGTGAAACACATACATGTTAGATATCCCCGCGTCCGAAATCGCCCGCTCTACAAAGCTATACAAATATTTTTCCTGTTCGGTAAGCGCCGTAGCGGGAAAAATGATCAAAAGTGCCAAACCGCCGTTTTTTCACTGTTTTGATTCTGATAAAAATTTAAATAAAAAGTGATCAAAGCAATAACATTTCCCGAAAATGGTAGAACTACAAAGTACACCCGGTCCCGCAAAAAAGACGCCCTATACATCCCCATACACGCACATATAAAAAAGTTACGGCTGTCGGAATATGGCAACTTTTCAAAAAATAATTTTTTAACACAGTTTTGGATTTTTTTTAAGGGGTCAAAATGTAAAGAAAACCATATAAATTTGGTATCCCCGGAATCGTAACGAAAAACAGAATACAGGGGACATGTCATTTTGGTTGCACAGTGAACGCCGTAAAACCAAAGCCCGTAAGAAAGTCGCAGAAATGCATTTTTTCTTCAAATCCACCCCGTTCTGAATTTTTTCCCTGCTTCCCAGTACATTATATAGAATAAATAATGGTGGCATCATGAAGAAAAATTTGTCCCAGGAAAAATTAAGACCCATATGGCTCTGAGAGCGGAGAAATAAAAAAAATTATGGGGTTTAGAAGGAGGGGAGTCAAAAACGAAAATCAAAAAATGCCATCGACAGGAAAGGGTTAACTTCAAATCCCTCTGTCCCAAAGTCACTATGTAAAGTTTCTCACAACACCGTATATATAGCAGCTCACATACAACTCAACTTCAACACAAAAGTCTCACGTATTCTCTGAATTATAGAAAAAACAAGATACAAAGTTACATTTCATATCCCATCCCTTATACACAGTACGAAAACCTTACCCACGCCTGTATATACCCACTTCTACAATCACCGCAGACGAGGTCGCGGGTACCAGCTAGTGGTACATAGATGCCAATCTGTATTCTAAGTACTGCTTATACATCATCTTGTAAGCAGATCTGAGTGTACTTGTACTGATATTATATACTGATAATATCTTATGCATATATCTGGCCGTCCATAATAAAAAATGTCTAGAATCTGCATATACTTTATACTGAGTACCAGTGACGTAACTACCGTGGTAGCAGCTGCCACAGGGCCTGGGCCATTAGGGGGCCCGGTGACAGCCGCTACAGCTGCGTTTTTTTTTTTTTTTTTTTTTAATAGGCCGTTTAATAAGCCGTTACAGGCCCTATTTACTTGCTGATCCTGGCTGGGCCGGGATCGGTAAGTGACACCGCGGGCCCTACAAATACTATCATTATACTCGGGGGTCTTTGCAGGCCTCCTTCCTAGTTGTCTGACGTCTCTGACGTCACATGAACACGGCCTGCTTCCCGGGTCATGTGACATCTGACGTCATAGAAGAAGGACGGCAGCGGAGAACACAGTGTAGGAGCCGGGAACAGGTAAGAAACAGTGGTTTTTTAATGTTTTTATTCCCCTGGGTCTCCGATTATTATACTCTGGGGTCTGAAAAGACATAGAAGGAGGGGAGTCAAAGACGTAAAACCGGGGGGGGGGGGGGGGGTTGGGGGGGAGTTATCAGCACTATGATCCACCCCCGGTATCACCACCGCTCACACCCCGGAGATTTCTTACTTTCATACTTTGTATCTTTCTGTCTGTATTTGAACCCTACACATTGTACAGCGCTGCGGAATATGTTGGCGCTATAGAAATAACATGTATTATTATTATTATTATTATTCTATTTCCTATACAAGCTGTGGGGCGGCTCATGCTCGGTGTCATGCTTACTACAGGTCAGGCTGCGGCCTAGTACAGGACAGCAGGGGCTCATCAGAATCTCAGGACTGGTCACATCATGAGATCACAGTGTCACACTTCCATCACTCGGCTTGTCACAGTCATTCCATGGAAACCAGGACCAGTAAGGCGGCCATTTTCAGCCCACAAGATCAAGCAATCGCTCCATTAAGATCTCCAGTACTGAGGTGTCCTGCTTGTGAGTTCGGAGGAGGGAGAAGTCTGTCCAGGAACAGCCGAGCCTTGACCAGAAGGACGTCACAGTTACTGCAGGATTTAGGAGGAGCAGGAAGTCTCCATTTGTGTCTGGAGGATCCATGCAAGACAGGTGAGAGCTGGGGGAGAGGTCACCTGTCCCCTCACTGGGTTACCCAGGGCTCAGTTGGGCGGCCCATGGATTATATTGGGTGCAGTCTAATGACTTCTGCCCCTGTAGCCATGACAGTGGGGTGCGGGCGGGTAATTATTAGGGGGAGCGAGAGAGACCGTCCTCAGGACCTTAGTGGTCCTCAGAGGTGGAGGATCGGTCAGGGACACTGTCCTGCTTATTGGGCAACAAAGGGGAACAGTAAGGAGGGAATGGGGGCAATTACCAATATGTGAGCCTGGGTCTGTCACTGTATATGGAGGGGGCACATGTATATCACTGTATGGGGGTATATGTCTGCCATTAGATATATGGGTACATGGGTCTGTCACTGTATATGGAGGGGGCACATGTATATCACTGTATGGGGGTATATGTTTGCCATTATATATATGGGTACATGGGTCTGTCACTGTATATGGAGGGAGCACATGTATATCACTGTATGGCGGTATATGTCTGCCATTATATATATGGGTACATGGGACTGTCACTGTATATGGAGGAGGTACATGTATATCACTGTATGGCGGTATATGTCTGCCATTATATATATGGGTACATGGGTCTGTCACTGTATATGGAGGGGGCACATGTATATCACTGTATGGGGGTATATGTCTGCCATTATATATATGGGTACATGGGTCTGTCACTGTATATGGAGGGAGCACATGTATATCACTGTATGGCGGTATATGTCTGCCATTATATATATGGGTACATGGGTCTGTCACTGTATATGGAGGGAGCACATGTATATCACTGTATGGCGGTATATGTCTGCCATTATATATATGGGTACATGGGTCTGTCACTGTATATGCAGGGGGCACATGTATATCACTGTATGGCGGTATATGTCTGCCATTATATATATGGGTCTGTCACTGTATATGGAGGGGGCACATGTATATCACTGTATGGCGGTATTTGTCTGCCATTATATATATGGGTACATGGGTCTGTCACTGTATATGGAGGGAGCACATGTATATCACTGTATGGCGGTATATGTCTGCCATTATATATATGGGTACATGGGTCTGTCACTGTATATGGAGGGGGCACATGTATATCACTATATGGCGGTATATGTCTGCCATTATATGTATAGGTACATGGGTCTGTCACTGTATATGCAGGGGGCACATGTATATCACTGTATGGGGGTATATGTCTGCCATTATATATGTGGGTCTGTCACTGTATATGTAGGGGGCACATGTATATCACTGTATGGCGGTATATGTCTGCCATTATATATATGGGTACATGGGTCTGTCACTGTATATGGAGGGAGCACATGTATATCACTGTATGGCGGTATATGTCTGCCATTATATGTATAGGTACATGGGTCTGTCACTGTATATGGAGGGAGCACATGTATATCACTGTATGGGGGGATATGTCTGCCATCATATATATGGGTACATGGTGCTGTCACTGTATATGGAGGGGGCACATGTATATCACTGTATGGGGGTATATGTCTGCCATTATATATATGGGTCTGTCACTGTATATGTAGGGGACACATGTATATCACTGTATGGCGGTATATGTCTGCCATTATATATATGGGTACATGGGTCTGTCACTGTATATGGAGGGGGCACATGTATATCACTGTATGGCGGTATATGTCTGCCATTATATGTATAGGTACATGGGTCTGTCACTGTATATGGAGGGGACACATGAATATCACTGTATGGCGGTATATGTCTGCCATTATATGTATAGGTACATGGGTCTGTCACTGTATATGGAGGGGACACATGTATATCACTGTATGGCGGTATATGTCTGCCATTATATATATGGGTACATGGGTCTGTCACTGTATATGGAGGGGACACATGTATATCACTGTATGGGGGTATATGTCTGCCATTATATGTATAGGTACATGGGTCTGTCACTGTATATGGAGGGGACACATGTATATCACTGTATGGCGGTATATGTCTGCCATTATATATATGGGTACATGGGTCTGTCACTGTATATGGAGGGGACACATGTATATAACTGTATGGCGGTATACGTCTGCCATTATATATATGGGTACATGGGTCTGTCACTGTATATGGAGGGAGCACATGTATATCACTGTATGGGGGTATATGTCTGCCATTATATATATGGGTACATGGGTCTGTCACTGTATATGCAGGGGGCACATGTATATCACTGTATGGCGGTATGTGTCTGCCATATGTATGGGTACATGGGTCTGTCACTGTATATGGAGGGGACACATGTATATCACTGTATGGGGGTATATGTCTGCCATTATATATATGGGTACATGGGTCTGTCACTGTATATGGAGGGGGCACATGTATATCACTGTATGGGGGTATATGTCTGCCATTATATATATGGGTACATGGGACTGTCACTGTATATGGAGGGGGCACATGTATATCACTGTATGGGGGTATATGTCTGCCATTATATATTTGGATACATGGGTCTGTCACTGTATATGGAGGGGGCACATGTATATCACTGTATGGCGGTATATGTCTGCCATTATATATATGGGTACATGGGTCTGTCACTGTATATGGAGGGGGCACATGTATATCACTGTATGGCGGTATATGTATGCCATTATATATATGGGTACATGGGTCTGTCACTGTATATGGAGGGAGCACATGTATATCACTGTATGGCGGTATATGTCTGCCATTATATATATGGGTACATGGGTCTGTCACTGTATATGGAGGGGGCACATGTATATCACTATATGGCGGTATATGTCTGCCATTATATGTATAGGTACATGGGTCTGTCACTGTATATGCAGGGGGCACATGTATATCACTGTATGGGGGTATATGTCTGCCATTATATATATGGGTCTGTCACTGTATATGTAGGGGGCACATGTATATCACTGTATGGCGGTATATGTCTGCCATTATATATATGGGTACATGGGTCTGTCACTGTATATGGAGGGAGCACATGTATATCACTGTATGGGGGGATATGTCTGCCATCATATATATGGGTACATGGTGCTGTCACTGTATATGGAGGGGGCACATGTATATCACTGTATGGCGGTATATGTCTGCCATTATATGTATAGGTACATGGGTCTGTCACTGTATATGGAGGGGACACATGAATATCAGTGTATGGCGGTATATGTCTGCCATTATATGTATAGGTACATGGGTCTGTCACTGTATATGGAGGGGACACATGTATATCACTGTATGGGGGTATATGTCCGCCATATGTATAGGTACATGGGTCTGTCACTGTATATGGAGGGGGCACATGTATATCACTGTATGGGGGTATATGTCTGCCATTATATATATGGGTACATGGGACTGTCACTGTATATGGAGGGGGCACATGTATATCACTGTATGGGGGTATATGTCTGCCATTATATATATGGGTACATGGGACTGTCACTGTATATGGAGGGGGCACATGTATATCACTGTATGGGGGTATATGTCTGCCATTATATATATGGGTACATGGGACTGTCACTGAATATGGAAGGGGCACATGTATATCACTGTATAGCGGTATATGTCTGCCATTACATATATATGGGTCTGTCCCTGTATATGGAGGGGCACATGTATTTCACTGTATGGCGGTATATGTCTGCCATCCTATTAATATTATAAATGTGAAAGTTTGTGAGTTTGTGTGTTTGGATGTTTGCATGTTCGGATGTTTGTTCCTCATTCACGGAAAAACCGCTCCACTGATTTGGCTGAAATTTTCCACAAACATAGTTAATACACCCGATTAAACAATAGGCTACTTTTCGTCACAATAGCGCACATACGTTTGTACCAGGACCCCCACAAAACCCAAACTCACACCACCATCTCTGCAATCTCACACACTTTGGACCATAGCAAGCCACAAAATTCATATTGCCCTCTACAGCCTCGCCCCTAACCCCACACAATCACATATACATATACTTTACCACTTTGCCCCTCACCTTACCGATACTCCAGGAGGCTCTCTTTAACACTCCGGAGCAGCCATGTTTGCCGACCCCTACCGCTCTGACAATCCGTGACACCGCCCACCCATGTCAATACCCCTAGGCGGTCTAATAAATGCAAAAAAAAAAGTTTAAAAAAAGTAAAAAAAAATATAAAAACAAAATAAAAAGGATTAAAAATTCAAATCACCCCCTTTTCCCTAGAACACATATAAAAGTAGTTAAAAACTGTAAAACACATACATGTTAGGTATCCCCGCGTCCGAAATCGCCCGCTCTACAAAGCTATACAAATATTTTTCCTGTTCGGTAAACGCCGTAGCGGGAAAAATGATCAAAAGTGCCAAACCGCCATTTTTTCACTGTTCTGATTCTGATAAAAATTTGAATAAAAAGTGATCAAAGCAATAACATTTCCCGAAAATGGTAGAACTACAAAGTACACCCGGTCCCGCAAAAAAGACGCCCTATACATCCCCGTACACGCGCGTATAAAAAAGTTACGACTGTCGGAATATGGCGACTTTTCAAAAAATAATTTCTTAACACAGTTTTGGATTTTTTTTAAGGGGTCAAAATCTAAATAAAACCATATAAATTTGATATCCCCGGAATCATAACGAAACACAGAATACAGGGGACATGTCATTTTGGTTGCACAGTGAACGCCGTAAAACCAAAGCCCGTAAGAAAGTCACAGAAATGCATTTTTTTCTTCAAATCCACCCCATTCTGAATTTTTTCCCTGCTTCCCAGTACATTATATAGAATAAATAATGGCGGCATCATGAAGAAAAATTTGTCCCAGGAAAAATTAAGACCTCATATGGCTCTGGGAGCGGAGAAATAAAAAAATTATGGGGTTTAGAAGAAGGGGAGTCAAAAACGAAAATCAAAAAATGCCATCGGCGGGAAAGGGTTAACTTCAAATACTTCTGTCCCAAAGTCACTATGTCACGTTTCTCACAACACCGTATATATAGCAGCTCAAATACAAATTAACTTCAACACAAAAGTCTCACGTATTCTCTGAATTATAGAAAAAACAAGATACAAAGTTACATTTCAAATCCCATCCCTTATACACAGTACGAAAACCTTACCCACGCCTGTATATACCCACTTCTACAATCACCGCAGACGAAGTCGCGGGTACCAGCTAGTTATATATATGGGTACATGGGACTGTCACTGTATATGGAGGGGGCACATGTATATCACTGTATGGGGGTATATGTCTGCCATTATATATATGGGTACATGGGTCTGTCACTGTATATGGAGGGGGCACATGTATATCACTGTATGGCGGTATATGTCTGCCATTATATATATGGGTACATGGGTCTGTCACTGTATATGGAGGGGGCACATGTATATCACTGTATGGCGGTATATGTCTGCCATTATATATATGGGTACATGGGTCTGTCACTGTATATGGAGGGGGCACATGTATATCACTGTATGGGGGTATATGTCTGCCATTATATATATGGGTACATGGGTCTGTCACTGTATATGGAGGGGGCAGATGTATATCACTGTATGGCGGTATATGTCTGCCATTATATATATGGGTACATGGGTCTGTACCTGTATATGGAGGGGGCACATGTATATCGCTGTATGGGGGTATATGTCTGCCATTATATATATGGGTACATGGGGCTGTCACTGTATATGGAGGGGGCACATGTATATAACTGTATGGCGGTATATGTCTGCCATTATATATATGGGTACATGGGTCTGTCACTGTATATGGAGGGGGCACATGTATATCACTGTATGGGGGTATATGTCTGCCATTATATATATGGGTACATGGGTCTGTCACTGTATATGGAGGGGACACATGTATATACCCCACTGACCTTATATCATCCTTCTCTTACAGGTGCTTGGACTATAATGAAGAAATGGCGATAATACTGAGAACACAAAGATCGGCATCAACAAGAAGGGAAGAATGTATATCTGTAACTGTGCCATTACTGAATGTGCATATGGAATCATGTACCCTGTGATATGTACATAGCCAATCATGTAACCCCTTGACTTGTACATAGCCAGTCATGTAACCCCGTGCCTTACATTATTGGCTATTTACAAATATAATAATATATGTGTATACTTAGAGACTGGTCTGGGATGTTACCATATAGGCCCGAAGCCTGTGCTAGTAGTACCGTATAGGCCCGAAGCCTGTGCTAGTAGTACCGTATAGGCTCGAAGCCTGTGCTAGTAGTACCATATATGCCCGAATCCTTTGCTAGTAGTACCATATAGGCCCGAAGCCTGTGCTAGTAGTACCATATAGGCCCGAAGCCTGTGCTAGTAGTACCATATAGGCCCGAAGCCTGTGCTAGTAGTACCATATAGGCCCGAAGCCTGTGCTAGTAGTACCATATAGGCCCGAAGCCTGTGCTAGTAGTACCATATAGGCCCGAAGCCTGTGCTAGTAGTACCATATAGGCCCGAAGCCTGTGCTAGTAGTACCATATAGGCCCGAAGCCTGTGCTAGTAGTACCATATAGGTCCGAAGCCTGTGCTAGTAGTACCATATAGGCCCAAAGCCTGTGCTAGTAGTACCATATAGGCCCGAAGTCTGTGCTAGTAGTACCATATAGGCCCGAAGTCTGTGCTAGTAGTACCATATAGGCCAGAAGTCTGTGCTAGTAGTACCATATAGGCCCGAAGCCTGTGCTAGTAGTACCATATAGGCCCGAAGCCTGTGCTAGTAGTACCATATAGGCCCGAAGCCTGTGCTAGTAGTACCATATAGGCCCGAAGCCTGTGCTGGTAGTACCATATAGGCCCGAAGCCTGTGCTAGTAGTACCATATAGGCCCGAAGCCTGTGCTAGTAGTACCATATAGGCCCGAAGCCTGTGCTAGTAGTACCATATAGGCCCGAAGCCTGTGCTAGTAGTACCATATAGGCCCGAAGCCTGTGCTAGTAGTAGTAGCCTGTTACTGCTAGCACAGGCTTTGGGCCTATATGGTAATATCTCAGACCATGTGACATCTGGGACATTATCATATAGGCCCAAAGCCTGCTAGGATAAAACATCCAATCCCAGAGAGGTAACACAGTTTATTATGTTTCCTCACCTCCCCTGGGGCCCCGATTATTATACTCGGGGGTCTGAAAAGAGTATAAGAGTATAATAATAATAGTTCATGAGTGAGAGACTGTGGGGCATAATAGTCGGGTGGGCAACTGTGGGGCATAATAGTCGGGTGGGCAACTGTGGGGCATAATGGGTGGGCAACTGTGGGGCATAATAGTCGGGTGGGCAACTGTGGGGCATAATAGTCGGGTGGGCAACTGTGGGGCATAATGGGTGGGCAACTGTGGGGCATAATAGTTGGGTGGGCAACTGTGGGGCATAATAGAGCTTGAAGGGTCTGCTGTGGCCCTGTAACCTCTATTATGCCCCGCAGTCTATTGTGCCACTGTGCGGTATAATATGGGCTGCAGGGGCTACTGTGGGTATATACTGGAGCGCACAATGGGTGGTGGTGATATACCTTCATTCTTTTGTGAGCGACGTATTAGGGGGGTCACGTGTTTCTAATGTAGCGGCATGCTGGTCCACTCTTCCCACTGTGTAGAGCGTTGTTAGTGGGTATATACTGGAGCGCACAATGGGTGGTGGTGATATACCTTCATTCTTTTGTGAGCGACGTATTAGGGGGATCACGTGTTTCTAATGTAGCGGCATGCTGGTCCACTCTTCCCACTGTGTAGAGCTTTGTTAGTGGGTGTATACTGGAGCGCACAATGGGTGGTGGTGATATACCTTCATTCTTTTGTGAGCGACGTATTAGAGGGATCACGTGTTTCTAATGTAGCGGCATGCTGGTCCACTCTTCCCACTGTGTAGAGCTTTGTTAGTGGGTATATATTGGAGCGCACAATGGGTGGTGGTGATATACCTTCATTCTTTTGTGAGCGACGTATTAGAGGGATCACGTGTTTCTAATGTAGCGGCATGCTGGTCCACTCTTCCCACTGTGTAGAGCGTTGTTAGTGGGTATATACTGGAGCGCACAATGGGTGGTGGTGATATACCTTCATTCTTTTGTGAGCGACGTATTAGGGGGATCACGTGTTTCTAATGTAGCGGCATGCTGGTCCACTCTTCCCACTTTGTAGAGTGTTGTTAGTGGGTATATACTGGAGCGCACAATGGGTGGTGGTGATATACCTTCATTCTTTTGTGAGCGACGTATTAGGGGGATCACGTGTTTCTAATGTAGCGGCATGCTGGTCCACTCTTCCCACTGTGTAGAGCTTTGTTAGTGGGTATATACTGGAGCGCACAATGGGTGGTGGTGATATACCTTCATTCTTTTGTGAGCGACGTATTAGGGGGATCACGTGTTTCTAATGTAGCGGCATGCTGGTCCACTCTTCCCACTGTGTAGAGCTTTGTTAGTGGGTATATACTGGAGCGCACAATGGGTGGTGGTGATATACCTTCATTCTTTTGTGAGCGACGTATTAGAGGGATCACGTGTTTCTAATGTAGCGGCATGCTGGTCCACTCTTCCCACTGTGTAGAGCGTTGTTAGTGGGTATATACTGGAGCGCACAATGGGTGGTGGTGATATACCTTCATTCTTTTGTGAGCGACGTATTAGGGGGATCACGTGTTTCTAATGTAGCGGCATGCTGGTCCACTCTTCCCACTGTGTAGAGCGTTGTTAGTGGGTATATACTGGAGCGCACAATGGGTGGTGGTGATATACCTTCATTCTTTTGTGAGCGACGTATTAGGGGGATGTGTTTCTAATGTAGCGGCATGCTGGTCCACTCTTCCCACTATGCAGGCTCCTGTATTCTATATTTATCATTTATTTTTAGTATTTGTCAATGTTACTTTTATTTTTTAGCACTGTTGTAAGGGAATTGATAGATACTAAATAAGACTAAATATTGTCACGTTTTTTATCAGGTATATGAACTTGGAAATGCAGTGAATTGCTGCAAATTTTTCAGCCCATCCCCCCCCCCCCAAAAAAAAAAAAAAAAAAAAAAACAAATGCAAGGGTTTTTTTTTTATCAGGTATATGAACTTGGAAATGCAGTGGATTGGATTGCATCTATCTCTATGCAGTATATATGCCCCCACCAGTGTCCCCCTACCATACCCCGACACCTACGAGGTCCTACAAAGGGAAGCCGCCCAATTCCAACCCAAAGGCAGAGTACTAATATGCGGAGACCTGAATGCAAGGACAGGCACAGAGATAGACTACCTGCCCCCTGACGACAACCCACATACGCACGGTAGTGAGATCCACCACCCAGAACCCACACAGACAAGAAGAAACAGCCAAGACAGAATTGTCAACAAGAGCGGGAGACAACTGCTGAACATGTTCCGAAGCCTAGGACTGTACCTAATGAACGGACGTATCAGAGGCGACTGCATAGGACGCTTCACACTAAACAAGGGGGCAACAGCGTGGTGGACTATGCCATTACAGACACAGACCTGTCAGACATTGAAGACTTCACAATCGCCCCTGACTCCCATCTATCAGACCACAACCAGATCCTACTATACATGAGAACCATGAACAAAACACCCACACATGAGCCCCAACAGTCCGGCCTCTACAACCTACCAAGACATTTCAAATGGGCCAACCACCAGGCCATAGAATATACCAACGCAACCAACCGACCCGAAATCAAGACACTGCTCACAAACTTCCATACAAACACCTATCAGCAAGACCAACAGGGAGTCACCAGAGCTGTGAAGGATCTCAAGTACATCCTACAGACCACAGCAGAACTAGCAGGCCTGAAACCAACCAAACCAATAAGACAAACCAACAAACAGTCCCACAAATGGTTCGACAGCGACTGCAGAGCATTATGCCATACCCTAAGAACAACCTCCAAACAAAAACACAGGGACCCCAACAACAAGGAGGTGAGGGAAGCCTACAACAATCTATGCAAGCAATACAAAGGCACCCTCAGAGAGAAGAAACAGAGGTACCTCTCCAACAAAATAGAGCAACTAGAGGACTCCCTCCAGGACAGCTCATTCTGGGAGACCTGGCACCATATGGGCACAAAGCCCAAGAAAAACTCTCTCCACATCCAAAATGGCAATATCTGGCTCAACTACTTCAGAGGTCTCTACAAAAACATCCCAGAAGAAGAACTAACTCCAGAACAGCAACAGATAATCACCAAACTGAAGGACATGGAGAAAGTCATCAAAGACTTCCAGAACCCTCTGGACTCGCCAATCACCATAAAAGATATACAGGAAAGAATTGCCCTGCTGAAAGGAAAAAAGGCCAGTGGCCCTGACGGCATCCTACCAGAGATGATCAAATACAGCCCTCCAGCAATACACGCGGCACTGGCAAAGCTATTCACCCTCGTGCTCAATGCTGGACACTTCCCCAAAGACTGGAACAAAGGCCTCATAACCCCCATCTACAAGAATGGTGACCAATATGACCCCAACAACTACAGAGGGATCTGCGTCAGCAGCACGCTGGGGAAACTGTTCAACAGCATCATCAATAACAGAATCCTCACCTTCCTCACACAACACGGGGTCCTCAGCAAGAGCCAAGCAGGGTTCATGCCAAACCACCGCACCACAGACTATATCTACACCCTGCACAGCCTCATCAAGACACACGTCCACAACACCAGAAGAGGCAAGATATTCACCTGCTACGTGGACTTTAAGAAGACGTTCGACTCAGTATGGCACCCAGGCCTACTCCTAAAACTCCTAGAGAGTGGAATAGGAGGAAGAACGTACGACGTCATCAAGAGCTCCTACACCGGAAACCAGTGCAGTGTGAAGGTGAATGGGAAAAGGACAGCATACTTCCAACAGGCCCGAGGGGTCAGACAAGGCTGTAGCCTGAGCCCAACGCTCTTCAACATCTATATCAATGAACTGGCTACAGCCCTGGAGGCCTCACCAACCCCAGGCCTCACCCTGAACGACCGAGAGGTGAAGTTCCTGCTATACACCGACGACCTCCTACTCCTGGCCCCCACCGAGAAAGACCTCCAAGAAAGCCTATCAGTGCTGGAAAAATTCAGCACCACATGGGCCCTACCCATCAACCAGAAGAAGACCAAAGTCATGGTATTTCAGAAGAATGGCCACAACAAAGCCCCCACCCCACAATTCACACTGAACGGCTCCACACTGGAGAAAACCAACAGCTACACCTACCTGGGGCTGGAGCTCAGCCAATCAGGAAGCTTCAAAGCAGCAATAGAAACCCTGAAAGCAAAAGCCTCACCTCAAAGCACCGGTGAGGGTCTGGCTGAAGATATTTGACACAGTCATCTCTCCGATCCTTCTCTATGGCAGCGAGGTTTGGGGCCCAGCCACCTACCCAGACCAGTCAAAGTGGGATTCCAGCCCAACAGAGAA
>NW_027440918.1:0-52557 GCF_031893055.1 Leptodactylus fuscus
TCATAGGAGGTAGTATTATAGTAGTTATATTCTTGTACATAGGAGCAGCATTATAGTAGTTATATTCTTGTACATAGGAGTAGTATTATAGTAGATATATTCTTGTACATAGGGAGCAGTATTATAGTAGTTATATTCTTGTACATAGGAGGTAGTATTATAGTAGTTATATTTCTTGTACATAGGAGTAGTATTATAGTAGTTATATTCTTATATATATAGAAGGTAGTATTATAGTAGTTATATTCTTTGTACATAGGCGGTAGTATTATAGTAGTTATATTCTTGAACATAGTAGTAGTATTATAGTAGTTATATTCTTGTACATAGGAGCAGTATTATAGTAGTTATATTCTTGTACATAGGAGGTAGTGTTATAGTAGTTATATTCTTGTACATAGTAGTAGTATTATAGTAGTTATATTCTTGTATATAGGAGGTAGTATTATAGTAGTTATATTCTTGTATATAGAAGGTAGTATTATAGTAGTTATATTCTTGTACATAGGCGGTAGTATTATAGTAGTTATATTCTTGTACATAGTTAGTAGTATTTATAGTAGTTATATTCTTGCACATAGGAGCAGTATTATAGTAGTTATATTCTTGTATATAGGAGGTAGTATTATAGTAGTTATCAGTAGTTCTGTACATAGGAGGTAGTATTATAGTAGTTATATTCTTGTATATAGGAGGTAGTAGTTATAGTAGTTATATTCTTGTATATAGGAGGTAGTATTATAGTAGTTATATTCTTGTACATAGGAGTAGTATTATAGTAGTTGTATTCTTGTATATAGGAGTAGTATTATAGTAGTTATATTCTTGTACATAGGAGTAGTATTATAGTAGTTAATATTCTTGTACATAGGAGCAGTATTATAGTAGTTATATTCATGTATATAGCAAGGGTAGTATTATAGTAGTTATATTCTTGTACATAGGAGCAGTATTATAGTAGTTATATTCTTGTACATAGGAGTAGTATTATAGTAGTTATATTCTTGTACATAGAAGTAGTATTATAGTAGTTATATTCTTGTATATAGGAGGTAGTATTATAGTAGTTATATTCTTGTATATAGGAGGTAGTATTATAGTAGTTATATTCTTGTACATAGGAGGTAGTATTATAGTAGTTATATTCTTGTATATAGGAGGTAGTATTATAGTAGTTATATTCTTGTACATAGGAGTAGTATTATAGTAGTTGTATTCTTGTATATAGGAGTAGTATTATAGTAGTTATATTCTTGTACATAGGAGTAGTATTATAGTAGTTATATTCTTGTACATAGGAGCAGTATTATAGTAGTTATATTCATGTATATAGAAGGTAGTATTATAGTAGTTATATTCTTGTACATAGGAGCAGTATTATAGTAGTTATATTCTTGTACATAGGAGTAGTATTATAGTAGTTATATTCTTGTACATAGAAGTAGTATTATAGTAGTTATATTCTTGTACATAGGAGTAGTATTATAGTAGTTATATTCTTGTACATAGAAGGTAGTATTATAGTAGTTATATTCTTGTACATAGGAGTAGTATTATAGTAGTTATATTCTTGTACATAGGAGCAGTATTATAGTAGTTATATTCTTGTACATAGAAGGTAGTATTATAGTAGTTATATTCTTGTACATAGGCGGTAGTATTATAGTAGTTATATTCTTGTACATAGGAGTAGTATTATAGTAGTTATATTCTTGTACATAGGAGGTAGTATTATAGTAGTTATATTCTTGTACATAGGAGTAGTATTATAGTAGTTATATTCTTGTACATAGGAGGTAGTATTATAGTAGTTATATTTTTGTACATAGGAGGTAGTATTATAGTAGTTATATTCTTGTACATAGGAGTAGTATTATAGTAGTTATATTATTGTACATAGGAGGGTAGTATTATAGTAGTTATATTCCTTGTACATAGGAGTAGTATTATAGTAGTTATATTCTTGTACATAGGAGGTAGTATTATAGTAGTTATATTCTTGTACACAGGAGTAGTATTATAGTAGTTATATTCTTGTACATAGGAGGTAGTATTATAGTAGTTATATTCTTGTACATAGGAGTAGTATTATAGTAGTTATATTATTGTACATAGGAGGTAGTATTATAGTAGTTATATTCTTGTACATAGGAGTAGTATTATAGTAGTTATATTATTGTACATAGGAGGTAGTATTATAGTAGTTATATTCTTGTACACAGGAGTAGTATTATAGTAGTTATATTCTTGTACATAGGAGGTAGTATTATAGTAGTTATATTCTTGTACATAGGAGTAGTATTATAGTAGTTATATTCTTGTATATAGGAGGGTAGTATTATAGTAGTTATATTCTTGTACATAGGAGTAGTATTATAGTAGTTATATTATTGTACATAGGAGTTAGTATTATAGTAGTTATATTCTTGTACATAGGAGGTAGTATTATAGTAGTTATATTCTTTGTACATAGAAGGTAGTATTATAGTAGTTATATTCTTGTACATAGTAGTAGTATTATAGTAGTTATATTCTTGTACATAGGAGTAGTATTATAGTAGTTATATTCTTGTATATAGGAGGTAGTATTATAGTAGTTATATTCTTGTACATAGGAGTAGTATTATAGTAGTTATATTATTGTACATAGGAGGTAGTATTATAGTAGTTATATTCTTGTACATAGGAGGTAGTATTATAGTAGTTATATTCTTGTATATAGGAGGTAGTATTATAGTAGTTATATTCTTGTATATAGAAGGTAGTATAATAGTAGTTATATTCTTGTACATAGGCGGTAGTATTATAGTAGTTATATTCTTGTACATAGTAGTAGTATTATAGTAGTTATATTCTTGTACATAGGAGTAGTATTATAGTAGTTATATTCTTGTACATAGGAGCAGTATTATAGTAGTTATATTCTTGTATATAGGCGGTAGTATTATAGTAGTTATATTCTTGTACATAGTAGTAGTATTATAGTAGTTATATTCTTGTACATAGGAGTAGTATTATAGTAGTTATATTCTTGTACATAGGAGTAGTATTATAGTAGTTATATTCTTGTACATAGGAGCAGTATTATAGTAGTTATATTCTTGTACATAGGAGTAGTATTATAGTAGTTATATTCTTGAACATAGTAGTAGTATTATAGTAGTTATATTCTTGTACATAGGAGGTAGTATTATAGTAGTTATATTCTTGTATATAGGAGGTAGTATTATAGTAGTTATATTCTTGTACATAGGAGTAGTATTATAGTAGTTATATTCTTGTACATAGGAGGTAGTATTATAGTAGTTATATTCTTGTACATAGGAGTAGTATTATAGTAGTTATATTCTTGTACATAGGAGTAGTATTATAGTAGTTATATTCTTGTACATAGGAGTAGTATTATAGTAGTTATATTCTTGTATATAGGAGGTAGTATTATAGTAGTTATATTCTTGTACATAGAGCAGTATTATAGTAGTTATATTCTTGTACATAGGAGGTAGTATTATAGTAGTTATATTCTTGTACATAGGAGTAGTATTATAGTAGTTATATTCTTGTACATAGGAGGTAGTATTATAGTAGTTATATTCTTGTACATAGGAGCAGTATTATAGTAGTTATATTCTTGTACATAGGAGGTAGTATTATAGTAGTTATATTCTTGTACATAGGAGTAGTATTATAGTAGTTATATTCTTGTACATAGGAGTAGTATTATAGTAGTTATATTCTTGTACATAGGAGCAGTATTATAGTAGTTATATTCTTGTACATAGGGGTAGTATTATAGTAGTTATATTCTTCTACATAGGAGGTAGTATTATAGTAGTTATATTCTTGTATATAGGAGGTAGTATTATAGTAGTTATATTCTTGTACATAGGAGTAGTATTATAGTAGTTATATTCTTGTATATAGGAGTAGTATTATAGTAGTTATATTCTTGTACATAGGAGTAGTATTATAGTAGATATATTCTTGTATATAGAAGGTAGTATTATAGTAGTTATATTCTTGTCATAGGCGGTAGTATTATAGTAGTTATATTCTTGTACATAGGAGCAGTATTATAGTAGTTATATTCTTGTATATAGGAGTAGTATTATAGTAGTTATATTCTTGTACATAGGAGGTAGTATTATAGTAGTTATATTCTTGTACATAGGCGGTAGTATTATAGTAGTTATATTCTTGTACATAGGAGCAGTATTATAGTAGTTATATTCTTGTATATAGGAGTAGTATTATAGTAGTTATATTCTTGTACATAGAAGGTAGTATTATAGTAGTTATATTCTTGTACATAGGAGTAGTATTATAGTAGTTATATTCTTGTACATAGGAGCAGTATTATAGTAGTTATATTCTTGTACATAGGAGTAGTATTATAGTAGTTATATTCTTGTACATAGGAGCAGTATTATAGTAGTTATATTCTTGTACATAGGAGTAGTATTATAGTAGTTATATTCTTGTACATAGGAGCAGTATTATAGTAGTTATATTCTAGTACATAGGAGTAGTATTATAGTAGTTATATTCTTGTACATAGGAGTAGTATTATAGTAGTTATATTCTTGTACATAGGAGCAGTATTATAAGTAGTTATATCTTGTACATAGGAGCAGTATTATAGTAGTTATATTCTTGTACATAGTAGTAGTATTATAGTAGTTATATTCTTGTACATAGGAGGTAGTATTATAGTAGTTATATTCTTGTACATTAGGAGTAGTATTATAGTAGTTATATTCTTGTACATAGGAGTAGTATTATAGTAGTTATATTATTGTACATAGGAGGTAGTATTATAGTAGTTATATTCTTGTACATAGGAGTAGTATTATAGTAGTTATATTCTTGTATATAGGAGGTAGTATTATAGTAGTTATATTATTGTACATAGGAGGTAGTATTATAGTAGTTATATTCTTGTACATAGGAGTAGTATTATAGTAGTTATATTATTGTACATAGGAGGTAGTATTATAGTAGTTATATTCTTGTACATAGGAGTAGTATTATAGTAGTTATATTCTTGTATATAGGAGGTAGTATTATAGTAGTTATATTATTGTACATAGGAGTAGTATTATAGTAGTTATATTCTATGTACATAGGAGGTAGTATTATAGTAGTTATATTCTTGTACATAGAAGGTAGTATTATAGTAGTTATATTCTTGTACATAGGCGGTAGTATTATAGTAGTTATATTCTTGTACATAGTAGTAGTATTATAGTAGTTATATTCTTGTACATAGGAGTAGTATTATAGTAGTTATATTCCTGTACATAGGAGTAGTATTATAGTAGTTATATTCTTGTACGTAGGAGCAGTATTATAGTAGTTATATTCTTGTACATAGTAGTAGTAGTATTATAGTAGTTATATTCTTGTACATAGGAGCTAGTATTATAGTAGTTATATTCTAGTACATAGGAGTAGTATTATAGTAGTTATATTCTTGTACATAGGAGCAGTATTATAGTAGTTATTTTCTTGTACATAGGAGGTAGGTATTATAGTAGTTATATTCTTGTACATAGGAGTAGTATTATAGTAGTTATATTCTTGTACATAGGAGTAGTATTATAGGAGTTATATTCTTGTATATAGGAGTAGTATTATAGTAGTTATATTCTTGTACATAGGAGCAGTATTATAGTAGTTATATTCTTGTACATAGGCGGTAGTATTATAGTAGTTATATTCTTGTAAATAGTAGTAGTATTATAGTAGTTATATTCTTGAACATAGTAGTAGTATTATAGTAGTTATATTCTTGTACATAGGAGCAGTATTATATTAGTTATATTCTTGTACATAGGAGCAGTATTATAGTAGTTATATTCTTGTACATAGGAGTAGTATTATAGTAGTTATATTCTTGTACATAGGAGGTAGTATTATAGTAGTTATATTCTTGTACATAGGAGGTAGTATTATAGTAGTTATATTCTTGTACATAGTAGTAGTATTATAGTAGTTATATTCTTGTATATAGGAGGTAGTATTATAGTAGTTATATTCTTGTATATAGAAGGTAGTATTATAGTAGTTATATTCTTGTACATAGGCGGTAGTATTATAGTAGTTATATTCTTGTACATAGTAGTAGTATTATAGTAGTTATATTCTTGAACATAGTAGTAGTATTTATAGTAGTTATATTCTTGTACATAGGAGCAGTATATATAGTAGTTACTATTCTTGTATATAGGAGGTAGTATTATAGTAGTTATATTCTTGTACATAGGAGGTAGTATTATAGTAGTTATATTCTTGTATATAGGAGGTAGTATTATAGTAGTTATATTCTTGTATATAGGAGGTAGTATTATAGTAGTTATATTCTTGTACATAGGAGTAGTATTATAGTAGTTATATTCTTGTATATAGGAGTAGTATTATAGTAGTTATATTCTTGTACATAGGAGCAGTATTATAGTAGTTATTTTCTTGTACATAGGAGGTAGTATTATAGTAGTTATATTCTTGTACATAGGAGTAGTATTATAGTAGTTATATTCTTGTACATAGGAGTAGTATTATAGTAGTTATATTCTTGTACATAGGAGTTGTATTATAGTAGTTATATTCTTGTATATAGGAGGTAGTATTATAGTAGTTATATTCTTGTACATAGGAGTAGTATTATAGTAGTTATATTCTTGTATATAGGAGGTAGTATTATAGTAGTTATATTCTTGTACATAGGAGCAGTATTATAGTAGTTATATTCTTGTACATAGGGGTAGTATTATAGTAGTTATATTCTTGTACATAGGAGTAGTATTATAGTAGTTATATTCTTGTACATAGGAGGTAGTATTATAGTAGTTATATTCTTGTATATAGGAGGTAGTATTATAGTAGTTATATTCTTGTACATAGGAGTAGTATTATAGTAGTTGTATTCTTGTATATAGGAGGTAGTATTATAGTAGTTATATTCTTGTACATAGGAGTAGTATTATAGTAGTTATATTCTTGTACATAGGAGTAGTATTATAGTAGTTATATTCTTATACATAGGAGTAGTGTTATAGTAGCTATATTCTTGTACATAGGAGTAGTATTATAGTAGTTATATTCTTGTACATAGGAGGTAGTATTATAGTAGTTATATTCTTGTACATAGGAGTAGTATTATAGTAGTTATATTCTTGTATATAGGAGGTAGTATTATAGTAGTTATATTCTTGTACATAGGAGTAGTATTATAGTAGATATATTCTTGTACATAGGAGCAGTATTATAGTAGTTATATTCTTGTACATAGGGGTAGTATTATAGTAGTTATATTCTTGTACATAGGAGTAGTATTATAGTATTTATATTCTTATACATAGGAGTAGTATTATAGTAGCTATATTCTTGTACATAGGAGTAGTATTATAGTAGTTATATTCTTGTACATAGGAGGTAGTATTATAGTAGCTATATTCTTGTACATAGGAGCAGTATTATAGTAGTTATATTCTTGTACATAGGAGTAGTATTATAGTAGTTATATTCTTGTACATAGGAGTAGTATTATAGTAGTTATATTCTTGTATATAGGAGGTAGTATTATAGTAGTTATATTCTTGTACATAGGAGTAGTATTATAATAGTTATATTCTTGTATATAGGAGTAGTATTATAGTAGTTATATTCTTGTACATAGGGGTAGTATTATAGTAGTTATAGTCTTGTACATAGGAGTAGTATTATAGTAGTTATATTCTTGTACATAGGAGTAGTATTATAGTAGTTATATTCTTGTACATAGGAGTAGTATTATAGTAGTTATATTCTTGTATATAGGAGGTAGTATTATAGTAGTTATATTCTTGTACATAGGAGTAGTATTATAGTAGTTATATTCTTGTATATAGGAGGTAGTATTATAGTAGTTATATTCTTGTACATAGGAGTAGTATTATAGTAGTTATATTCTTGTACATAGGAGTAGTATTATAGTAGATATATTCTTGTACATAGGAGCAGTATTATAGTAGTTATATTCTTGTACAAAGGAGTAGTATTATAGTAGTTATATTCTTGTACATAGGAGCAGTATTATAGTAGTTATATTCTTGTATATAGGAGTAGTATTATAGTAGTTATATTCTTGTACATAGGAGTAGTATTATAGTAGTTATATTCTTGTACATAGGAGTAGTATTATAGTAGTTATATTCTTGTACATAGGAGCAGTATTATAGTAGTTATATTCTTGTACATAGGAGTAGTATTATAGTAGATATATTCTTGTACATAGGAGCAGTATTATAGTAGTTATATTCTTATACATAGGAGTAGTATTATAGTAGCTATATTCTTGTACATAGGAGTAGTATTCTAGTAGTTATATTTTTGTACATAGGAGTAGTATTATAGTAGTTATATTCTTGTACATAGGAGTAGTATTATAGTAGTTATATTCTTGTACATCGGAGTAGTATTATAGTAGTTATATTCTTGTACATAGGGGTAGTATTATAGTAGTTATATTCTTGTACATAGGGGTAGTATTATAGTAGTTATATTCTTGTATATAGGAGGTAGTATTATAGTAGTTATATTCTTGTACATAGGAGTAGTATTATAGTAGTTATATTCTTGTACATAGGGGTAGTATTATAGTAGTTATATTCTTGTACATAGGAGGTAGTATTATAGTAGTTATATTCTTGTACATCGGAGTAGTATTATAGTAGTTATATTCTTGTATATAGGAGGTAGTTTTATAGTACTTATATTCTTGTACATAGGAGCAGTATTATAGTAGTTATATTCTTGTACATAGGAGGTAGTATTATAGTAGTTATATTCTTGTACAGAGGAGCAGTATTATAGTAGTTATATTCCTGTACATAGGAGTAGTATTATAGTAGTTATAGTCTTGTACATAGGAGCAGTATTATAGTAGTTATATTCTTGTACATAGGAGTAGTATTATAGTAGATATATTCTTGTACATAGGAGCAGTATTATAGTAGTTATATTCTTGTACATAGGAGGTAGTATTATAGTAGTTATATTCTTGTACATAGGAGCAGTATTATAGTAGTTATATTCTTGTACATAGGAGTAGTATTATAGTAGATATATTCTTGTACATAGGAGCAGTATTATAGTAGTTATATTCTTGTACATAGGAGGTAGTATTATAGTAGTTATATTCTTATATATAGAAGGTAGTATTATAGTAGTTATATTCTTGTACATAGGCGGTAGTATTATAGTAGTTATATTCTTGAACATAGTAGTAGTATTATAGTAGTTATATTCTTGTACATAGGAGCAGTATTATAGTAGTTATATTCTTGTGCATAGGAGGTAGTGTTATAGTAGTTATATTCTTGTACATAGTAGTAGTTTTATAGTAGTTATATTCTTGTATATAGGAGGTAGTATTATAGTAGTTATATTCTTATATATAGAAGGTAGTATTATAGTAGTTATATTCTTGAACATAGTAGTAGTATTATAGTAGTTATATTCTTGTACATAGGAGCAGTATTATAGTAGTTATATTCTTGTACATAGGAGGTAGTGTTATAGTAGTTATATTCTTGTACATAGTAGTAGTATTATAGTAGTTATATTCTTGTATATAGGAGGTAGTATTATAGTAGTTATATTCTTGTATATAGAAGGTAGTATTATAGTAGTTATATTCTTGTACATAGGCGGTAGTATTATAGTAGTTATATTCTTGTACATAGTAGTAGTATTATAGTAGTTATATTCTTGAACATAGTAGTAGTATTATAGTACTTATATTCTTGCACATAGTAGTAGTATTATAGTAGTTATATTCTTGTATATAGGAGGTAGTATTATAGTAGTTATATTCTTGTATATAGAAGGTAGTATTATAGTAGTTATATTCTTGTACATAGGAGTAGTATTATAGTAGTTATATTCTTGTACTTAGGAGTAGTATTATAGTAGTTATATTCTTGTACATAGGAGCAGTATTATAGTAGTTATATTCTTGTACATAGAAGTAGTATTATAGTAGTTATATTCTTGTACATAGAAGTAGTATTATAGTAGTTATATTCTTGTATATAGGAGGTAGTATTATAGTAGTTATATTCTTGTACATAGAAGGTAGTATTATAGTAGTTATATTCTTGTACTTAGGAGTAGTATTATAGTAGTTATATTCTTGTACATAGGAGCAGTATTATAGTAGTTATATTCTTGTACATAGAAGTAGTATTATAGTAGTTATATTCTTGTACATAGAAGTAGTATTATAGTAGTTATATTCTTGTATATAGGAGGTAGTATTATAGTAGTTATATTCTTGTACATAGAAGGTAGTATTATAGTAGTTATATTCTTGTACATAGGAGTAGTATTATAGTAGTTATATTCTTGTACATAGGAGCAGTATTATAGTAGTTATATTCTTGTACATAGAAGGTAGTATTATAGTAGTTATATTCTTGTACATAGGCGGTAGTATTATAGTAGTTATATTCTTGTACATAGAAGGTAGTATTATAGTAGTTATATTCTTGTACATAGGCGGTAGTATTATAGTAGTTATATTCTTGTACATAGGAGCAGTATTATAGTAGTTATATTCTTGTACATAGGAGTAGTATTATAGTAGTTATATTATTGTACATAGGAGGTAGTATTATAGTAGTTATATTCTTGTACATAGGAGTAGTATTATAGTAGTTATATTCTTGTACATAGGAGGTAGTATTATAGTAGTTATATTCTTGTACATAGGAGTAGTATTATAGTAGTTATATTCTTGTATATAGGAGGTAGTATTATAGTAGTTATATTCTTGTACATAGGAGTAGTATTATAGTAGTTATATTCTTGTATATAGGAGGTAGTATTATAGTAGTTATTTTCTTGTACATAGGAGGTAGTATTATAGTAGTTATATTCTTGTACATAGGAGTAGTATTATAGTAGTTATATTCTTGTACATAGGAGGTAGTATTATAGTAGTTATATTCTTGTACATAGGAGTAGTATTATAGTAGTTATATTCTTGTATATAGGAGGTAGTATTATAGTAGTTATATTCTTGTACATAGGCGGTAGTATTATAGTAGTTATATTCTTGTACATAGTAGTAGTATTATAGTAGTTATATTCTTGTACATAGGAGTAGTATTATAGTAGTTATATTCTTGTATATAGGAGGTAGTATTATAGTAGTTATATTCTTGTACATAGGAGTAGTATTATAGTAGTTATATTATTGTACATAGGAGGTAGTATTATAGTAGTTATATTCTTGTACATAGGAGGTAGTATTATAGTAGTTATATTCTTGTATATAGGAGGTAGTATTATAGTAGTTATATTCTTGTATATAGAAGTTAGTATAATAGTAGTTATATTCTTGTACATAGGCGGTAGTATTATAGTAGTTATATTCTTGTACATAGTAGTAGTATTATAGTAGTTATATTCTTGAACATAGTAGTAGTATTATAGTAGTTATATTCTTGTATATAGGAGGTAGTATTATAGTAGTTATATTCTTGTATATAGGAGGTAGTATTATAGTAGTTATATTCTTGTACATAGGAGTAGTATTATAGTAGTTATATTCTTGTACATAGGAGGTAGTATTATAGTAGTTATATTCTTGTACATAGGAGCAGTATTATAGTAGTTATATTCTTGTACATAGGAGGTAGTATTATAGTAGTTATATTCTTGTACATAGTAGTAGTATTATAGTAGTTATATTCTTGTACATAGGAGCAGTATTATAGTAGTTATATTCTTGTATATAGGAGGTAATTTTTATTAGTAAAAACAAAACAAAAATACATTACATTCCAGCAGAATTAATAACTAATAATAATAATAATAATAATATAACATAAATCAGACATGTCTGTCAGATAACAAAAATGAGAATCACTTTAACTTAAGAGTCCATTGCTGGCAGGATAAAGAGGGGGAAAAAAAAAAAAATCCATAAATAAATGAACAGACTTATTTGCAGTGTTATCAGAGTATTCAGCAATCGATATTTACATTTCTCCACAATTTTACATTATCTGGCTTTTTCCTGACCTCCAGAGACTTTATCCACCTCAGTTCAGACATGATATATGTGACAGCGGTCATATGACGGAAGGGCTCTCTGTGTAGGGACTCCTGGGTCCTTGTATGCCAGTGATAATATTTGATGACAGTAATAATAATATACAGGGTCTCCCGGTTAATGTCACCTATATTAGTTGGGATGCCATATATGATCTCGGGGTATTTGAGAGACTGTAATTGGGGAATTTTCAGCCTCCGGGATACTTCCTGCCAGATCTTTCGCCCTCCCCCGCACTCTGATATAAAATGTGCCATGGTCTCCTCCTGCTGGCAACCCAATGGACATGCCCGATCTGATGCACTGAGATGCTTTAAGTTACCTCTTACAAAAAGTTTCCCATGCAGAGATAGCCAGGCGATGTCAAAGAACTTTGCAGGGAGCCTCCGACCAGTGAGGAGCCTCAGACTATCCTGCAGGGTTATAGATGTGCAGTCCCTCAATGCCGGCTGGAGACAATAGAAGGTCTTACATACCCTGGTGTACAGATCTCTCCTGGTCTTACTCACCAGATAGGTCTTTTCAATTCCCCATTTTTTCAGGCACCTTATGCCATAGTCCAGATACTGGGGGAGGTAGTCACGAGTCGATCGACCCCTCTTAAGGCTGCCGCCTCGCACCCAGGATTCTGCAAAAGGCAATATCCAGTCCCTGATACTATTTACCCACAGGGAGCTGTTATCTGAGTCCAGGCAACCAAAATTTACTTTTAGAAACATGGAGTCAAAAAACACCCTTGGATTTAACATATCCAGCCCACCCTCTCTCCTCTGTAGGTAGGTTATCCCTCTTTTTACTGGGTTCAACCTGTTCCCCCACAAAAGTTGGAAGAACAGGCTAAAGAGCCTAGCGGAGAAAGATTCTGGCAAAGGAAAGACAACAGAGACGTACAAGAAGACAGGGACCAGGTAAGTCTTCAACATTTTAACCCTCTCTCTATAGGTCAGCCTCCAGTTCTTCCATCGCTGAACCTTTGCATTTCCGGATTCCAACTTTTCTTCCCAATTTAGTCTGCAATTATCATCCCTCCCGAATTTCACCCCAAGGATCTTAATATAGGAGGAGGCCTGGGCAAACTGTGGCAGATCAAATGCAGGATCAGTATGACCCGTCCAGAGAGCTTGACTTCTCAAGGTTGACAAGAGACCCGGAGGCCTCTGAGTAACTTCTGATGGCTGCAGACAACATCTCCACCTCACGAGGCTCAGATATCACCACAGTCACATCATCCGCGTAGGCAACAACTCTCAGGGGCAAGCAGTGGGGGACCGGCGCCCCCTGAAAATCACACTCCTGCAGTGACCTAAGAAACGGGTCTATGGCAAACACATACAGTAATGGACTCAGTGGGCAACCTTGTCTCACCCCTGCCTCAACCCTGAAAGCATCACCCTGCCAACCATTAATCAGAGGAAAGCTCTCCGCCTCACGGTACAAAGTTCTCAGCCAATCCACAAATTGTCCCGGAATACCGTACTTTGTCAAAGTCGCCCATAGATACTCATGGTCTACTCTGTCAAAGGCCTTAGCCTGGTCAAGACTCACAACATATCTCCCACACCTCAGAGCTTTACATCTCTCAAACATCTCCATTATCGAGATAACTGCTCCAGAGATGTTCCGCCCTTTAACTGTGCCAAACTGTGAGCCTGCCAACAGTGCCGGGGACAAACAAACTAATCTAGAGAACAGAATTTTTGCAAGAATCTTCCTATCGACATTCAAGAGGGCAATCGGCCTCCAGTTCTTGATGTCACTAGGCTCTTTACCTTTAGACAGCAGGATCAGGGAGGACACTCTCATGGATGGAGGCATCAGGTGGTTTTCTAGACTAGTTTTGTATACATCCACGAGAATTGGTGCCAAGCGGTCTCGGAATTTCTTATAGAACTCAGCTGTAATCCCATCTGGACCTGGTGCCTTCTTCAGATGTAACTTATCTATGGCCTCTTTCACCTCCTCCACTGTTAACTCTGCTGTCAAAGGAGAAAAGTCCAAATCATTAGTATCAGGACCTGGAGTTGCCTCCAAGAATTGAGCCACCTTCTCTCTATCCAAAACCTTCTTCTGAAACAAGTCAGCATAGTAAGTTCTCACCACCCCCAGGATACCCTCCCGAGACTCCTGTAAAACACCCTGGGAGTCAGTGAGACCTGTGACCGATTTATTTGCCACCCGCTCCCTGCAATTCTCAAAAGGATCCGGAGCCCCTAAGGACCCATAATCCCGTTCAAGAACCAGGGATGTATACCTGCGGTACTGATACTGACTGATCTCAGATTTCAGCCGGTCAATCTTCTGTTGGTCATCCCCGCCCGCCGAATAGAGTGACTCTAATTCTTTCCGCAGCCTGAGATACTGGCTATACTTACTCTTCCCCTTCTTAACTGACAGTCTCCTTAAGAGGGATCTGATCTCCTCCTTGACATCCTCCCACCAGTCTGCCATGTTATCATAAAACACCACTCTCTCAAGCTGGTTCTGAAATAGAGAGTGGACACAACTCCGGACACAGTCATCGTCCAAGAGGCTGGAATTGAGCTTCCATAGGCCTCTCCCAATATCAGGGCGTTTTGTGGAGCCCAAGCAAAAATACAAAGCCAGATGGTCAGAATAAGGGACTGTCTTTTCACTTTTCTCACTAACATGCTCAGCGGGACTGACCAGAGCTAAGTCTATCCGACTGCATCTACCAGCGCAGGAGTAAGTGAATTTTGGTTTCCTACCACCCTCAGTAAACACATCAGACAGACCAGCCTGTGAAATAATTCTGCTTAAGACCTTGCAGTCCCTGGTGAGAGGCCAACCAGTAGGTCTGTCACTGGATGACATGGTGGCATTGAAGTCCCCTGCCATGACTACCGGAACAGATGTAAACAAGTACTGCTTGACTTCATCAAACAGACGTGCCCTTTCAATCACCGACTGCGGTGGACCATAGATATTAATGAGTCGGAGCCTTCTGCCTCGGATGGTAACTTCTAAAACCAGGCACCTCCCCATCAGAACCTCAGTGAATCTGTGTATGGTGACATCAGGGGTGTTAAACAGTATAGAAACCCCGGCATAAGGCTCCACCGCCAGAGACCAGAAGGACGGGCCAGATTTCCATTCTCTCTCTGCTTCTCGTATTAGTCCTAAAGTATTTAAACGGGTTTCTTGTAAGAAATAGACATCGGCATCAAGATATCTCAGATGTTCATACACTGCGTGTCTTGTCCTCCTTGCTCGGATGCTATTCACATTACTAGAGATAACTTTAAGATAGAAACCTGCCATCAGAACAACTAGGAATATGAGAAACAGAGAGATGGGCCCCATTGTCATAGATCAGAGTCAGAGGTGTCCTGGTGACCAGCTGTTTCCATGTCTGATTCGGACTGCCCCTCATCTCGGTGGGGTCTCCTCTTATTGGGAGGATCGCCCTCTGGTTCATCCTCATACTCCGCCATCATTCGTGAGAGTTCTCTGTCTAGTTCTGCTTCTCCGTCTGACTCTGATAGGACACTAAATCTATTCCCCGTTGCAGTGACCTCGCCTGCACTACTTACTCTCATCTTTGTAGGCTTTTCTACCGTGGTCCACTCACCCTCAGGCTTACGGCTGGCTTTATCCTTCTTCCTCCTTTTATTATTATTGGATGATCGGGCAGGAGAAGAGACGACCACTGAGGGTTGTACAACCTGCTCGACAACCTCCATGGTCGTCTCAATGGGACCTGACTCGGCCTGGTCTTGGGTGGTATCACCTGTATGTGGTTGAGGCTCCGCCTCCGTGACTACTGACCCTGACAATAGCGCCTCCTCCTCCTCCTGTATGTCATCAGCCGCTGCCAGCAAATCCTCATCAGGGCTATCCTTACAGATGTTATGCCAGGCATCAGGACAATCTCTGTGGGGGTGACCGATACTACCGCACAGGTTACACCTAATGTTTTGGCATGTGGCACTCACGTGGCCCATTTCATTACAGAGGCTACACTTTACCATGGAGCATACACTGGCCACATGGCCGGCCTTCCCACACTTGAAGCACCGGCGAGGCTGACCCGCATAGAAGCAGATCCCTTTTTCTCGGCCTATAAAGAACGAATTGGGCAGATGTTGGGTTATGTTGTTCTGCTGACGCAACTTCACCAGGACCCTCCACCCACCGGTCCAGACCCCGTCTTCATCCCTGTTCTTACTAAGATCGGACATGAGGTCACAATGCCTCCTGAGCCAGATGACTATGTCCTGAGGGGGAACGGCTTCATTCCAAAATACAATTGTGACAGAAGCCGTATCTGGCCTAGAGATGGGGATGAAACTGAACTTATCCCAACCTTCCGTATCTCTCAACCTGGTGAGATTGGCCCAGAACCGGTCCAGATCAGACATCAGCTTAAAACTAACATCGTACCCCTGGCGGTCAGGAAGGTTTATGATGGCCAGGATATCAGTCGGCACAAAGCCCATCTGGGTACATAGGAGCTCTCGGACCACAAACCTCCTATCCGGCAGATCCTCCTTGGCACCTCCGTGCCTAAACCTGACTACATTCCTCCTCCTGAAAGCCTGGCCTGTATAACTGGAGTTTGATGCAAAAGATGGAGCACCGCGGCTCCAGGCATTCCCTGAGGAGGTACGGCCAGATCCGCCATCTTGGCATGTTTGTGGGCGCTGTGTGGGCTGCTGAGCACCTGTACCATGTGGTTCTGCTACTGCGCGAGTATCTAGAGGGGGAAAGTCCTGCACACTGGACTGTCCTGTGTCCGCCCCACCATCAACCTCTATGTCTGCAATATCACCAGACTCCAGAGACTGGACTGCAGAGGGGTCTGACGCCATAGATCGTGAAGGATCCCCCCCAGAAACACCTTCCCCTGCTGGGCCGTTATCACATACAGGAATATCCATAATATCAGGCACATTAGTCAGACAATCAGCGGCAGCAGAGTCCTGCACAGCAGAGTCCATATTAGTATTATAGTCAGCGGCAGCAGAGTCCTGCATAGCAGAGTCCATATTACCACTACAGTCAGCGGCAGCAGAGTCCTGCACAACAGAGTCCACAACCTGTAACCCCAAATATGTTACTCCCCCAGTACCTTCAGGTAAGAGTCCATAGTCCTGCTGCAATGACTTGTCTCCTGGGACTTGTGGTGTCTGCACAGCTGCTACTTCATTACCATTAGGCAGGGGTCCATGACCTGGTTGCAAAGTGCTGGTTGCTGGGACTTGTGGTGCCTTGCTGAGAATTGCTGCAGGTTTTTGCTGTTGCTTAACACTGGTCGCTTTCCCGTACAAATTCCCTTCCTTAAAAGGGAAACTTGCTGGCTGCAGAACTGGTTTTACATGGGACTGCTGGCTGCCACCTTGAGAGGGTTCAGACCCAGCTTTGGCACAAGGTGATGGTGACTTCTGGTATTCCTGGAACCGCTGCTGGTTTCTGTATGATTCTCCCACCGGTCCCATTTGCTCCAGTACAGTCTCGGTCTCCCGTACGTTCTCGGCGAGCTCTTTCGCCAGTGCGCTCAGCTTCCTGTCCAGTAACACCAGTTTCTCAGGGCAGGCAGACTTTTTTAGATTATACGCACATTCAATCTGTCTCTGCAGATATATTTTACTGGCCTTCAATGTCTCCAGTCGCTTGACCAGTGCTGGTATCTCATCTGCCAGGCGCAGTTCTGGTGCTCGCTCAGTAGCTGTGACAGTCTGTGCATTGTTGGAGAGCTTTGCAGGTTGGTTACCCCCAGTATGGCTTCTGGTTGGTGTAGCCTGTGATTTCTGACATGCTACGGCTGTTGTCACTGCCATGGGCCCACAATGTCCAGACTGGGGACTATGTCCCAGTTTATTTCCAGTGACTGTACTGCTGGTACCTTGAAGCTTCCCCGCTGGTCTCCCTTTGATCTCCTCCACTGCCTTCACTACATTTTTGTAGTTACCGCTTGTCACGGGATGGTTAGAGTCTATACTATAGGCAATGTGTAATATATATTTCATGTGGAATGTATTCTCTAACCTGTTATATACATCAATGTGTAGTTGGCTGATTGGGGTCTAGTGTGTTAGCACATTGTATGCAAATACCTCTAACTAGTGAGGACCAGTGAGGACAATGGGTGGAGATAATCTGATCAGTGTCTCCAAGAAGATGTTGGATGGTGCATTGTCCATAGTAGACAGGGAGTCTGCTCTCCTTGGTATAGGTGAGGGGGGAAGGATCTGTGACTCAGCCCTTCCCACCCACAGATATAGGTGTAACAGTTTTAGTATATAGATGTAGCTAGCAGTTAGTATGTGTTAGCCGGCCTGTGCACAGCTCTGCAGAGAGCCAGAATTTAGTTACAGGACCAAGGAACCAAAGCTATCATTGGATTGTGACTTCTGTGGACTTATTGTTATTACGGTTGATGTGACCGCCGCCGGCTACTAACTTTGTGGATTACAATAAATTGCTGTTGTCTCCCGACCTCTTGCGTCCCTGTTGATTCAAAAGACCATCCGGAGGAAGACGTATACCTTTGCTCCGTGACAACTGGTGGCAGCGGTGGGATCAACAGCGGACAGCGAGATGGACTACAGCAGCCCAGCGATTAATGGAGCCACAACCTCAGAATACAGGAACTGGACTATGGCAAGTCTACAAGTAAGGGCCCGGGAACTAAACCTGAGTTACCAGGGAAGAACGAAAGATCAACTGATCGAGGCACTGGAGGAGATGACCCTGCAAAGCGACCATGAGGAGGGCTGCCCCCAGGAGACTGGAGAGATACAGGAGTGGCAGGTACAGACCCAAAAGAGCAGATGGGTTGTTTTGTATGAGGAGGAATTGGCAGTGCTGGGGCTAGGAGCAACTGCAGAGCAAAGGAGTAGAGCATTACAGAGGGCTCAGGAAACGGAGAAGGAGGAACAGAGAATGGCGCATGAAAAGGAAAGAATGGCGCATGAAAGGCGAATGGCTGAGATAACTACGAGGAATTATAATCAAACGCCGACCCCCAGCCCAACAGTGAGAGAACCACCATATGTCTCCCATAAACACTTCAAGACCTTTGATGAAGCGGCTGGGGATGTTGATGGATATTTTCAGGACTTCGAACACCAGTGCCACCTGATGGAAGTCCCAGAGAAGGATTGGGTCCGGTATCTGGTGGGGCACCTACGAGATGGGGCTGCGGAAGCTCTCAGAGCCATGGACCCTAGTGATCAGCGGGACTATGAGGCCATTAAAAGAGCGGTGCAGAAGTATTATGCAGTCACTCCAGAGTCCTACCGAGTTCAGTTCCGCTCTTTGTCTTACAATGGGGGAAGCTCCTTCCACATGTTCGCCCACAAGTTGAAGCAAGCATGCAAGCGCTGGCTAGAAGGAGAGGAGGCTGTCACAGTCGATAAGATCCTCCAAGTCATACTTAAGGAACAGTTCTTTTCCCAGTGCCCCGCTGAGATCCGTGAGTGGGTGCTGGAACGGAACCCAGCCACAGTTGAGCAAGCTGCTTCTCTTGCAGATGAGGGCCTGACCATCAAGCCGCAGTGGAAGAGGTTGTTTGCAGAGGAGCGGAAAACTACCACAGTCCGCCAGACACCCTTCATCCAGCCACCCACCTTTCGTGTCCGGCCTCAGGATTACAATTCCCCCTCTACCCCTGCCCCAGCCCATCGGCCTCCAGCTATGAACAACCCTGTCCCTAGACAACGACCCACTGGAAGAATGCTAGAGCGCAGATGTTTTGGGTGCGGGCGGCCTGGACATTTGCAAGCTAGTTGCCCTGCTAACATGGGGGCACGGGCCACCGTGGCATCCCGGCCTATTCACTACCTGGGAACCACCCCTAGGACAGAAAGTTTGGCCCCATTTCCAGATGACTCCATGAATGACCCATCTGTTCCACCTCCAGGGGTCTATGGGATTCAGCCTTCCGCCACACATCCCGCAAACCTTCAGAGGAAGCACTTGCAGGAGGTCCTACTGGATGGCCGAACAGTTGTTGGATTCCGGGACTCGGGAGCTTTCCTAACGGTAGCGGACCCCCGAGTTGTGCGACCCGAGGCCCTAGAGGAGGGCCCCTGGCATTTCTATCAAGTTGGCAGGAGGTACTCGGAAACGTATTCCTAAAGCTACCGTGGAACTCGACTATGGTTATGGACCAAAACGATGCACAATTGGTGTGATGAGCGGGCTGCCGGCCGATGTTCTGTTAGGCAACGATGTTGGAAATCTACAGTGCCACTTTGTGGGAGCAGTGACCCGAAGCCAAGCTCAGAGGGACGCCAACATGGATCGACCGGATTTTCTGCCAGATGCCAGCCCTTCAAACCTACAACTTTACCATTCAGTACCGCCGAGGGAACCAACACCAGAACGCAGATGGGTTATCCCGGCAGGAGGACATATGAGCTATAGAGACTGATGTGCATTCCCCAATTTACCTGTGTAGGCCAATTGTGTCATGCACATGTTTTGACAGGGGGAGGGGTTGTCACGGGATGGTTAGAGTCTATACTATAGGCAATGTGTAATATATATTTCATGTGGAATGTATTCTCTAACCTGTTATATACATCAATGTGTAGTTGGCTGATTGGGGTCTAGTGTGTTAGCACATTGTATGCAAATACCTCTAACTAGTGAGGACCAGTGAGGACAATGGGTGGAGATAATCTGATCAGTGTCTCCAAGAAGATGTTGGATGGTGCATTGTCCATAGTAGACAGGGAGTCTGCTCTCCTTGGTATAGGTGAGGGGGGAAGGATCTGTGACTCAGCCCTTCCCACCCACAGATATAGGTGTAACAGTCTTAGTATATAGATGTAGCTAGCAGTTAGTATGTGTTAGCCGGCCTGTGCACAGCTCTGTAGAGAGCCAGGATTTAGTTACAGGACCAAGGAACCAAAGCTATCATTGGATTGTGACTTCTGTGGACTTATTGTTATTACGGTTGATGTGACCGCCGCCGGCTACTAACTTTGTGGATTACAATAAATTGCTGTTGTCTCCCGACCTCTTGCGTCCCTGTTGATTCAAAAGACCATCCGGAGGAAGACGTATACCTTTGCTCCGTGACACCGCTTCCAGATCTTGTCCGCTCAGACCGTACCAATACAGACTGCTGCATATTCTCCTGCATGGTCTGCTTCTCCAGGGATGTTCTCCTCTGTCTGCAGGAGGGTGGGGTGGACTGGACACCTGCAACCTGCAATGGAGTCTGCACAGGCTGCAAAGTTTGCTCCTTACATTCAACCATTTTGCTTGGTTGTTGCACCGTACTACTGCTTGCTTCCGTTACTTCTTCCTTTACAACTTTCTTCCCATCTTGGCTTGCTGCACTAGGACTGCTGACACACTGGACACGATTCCCATTACTGGGGACTTTAGGATTTCCATCCATTTTTTTAGTTGTCTGGGAATTGCTTCCCAGAGAAGGCCTTGGAGCCTGGGCCTTGGCAGGGGAACTTCCCCACCCAGGGTGGCCCCGCCCTGGGCTATCTCCAGACATCAGGAGCCTCAGGAGAGCTACAAAAACACGTCCTCACAGCTAGGAGGTAGTATTATAGTAGTTATATTCTTGTACATAGGAGTAGTATTATAGTAGTTATATTCTTGTATATAGGAGGTAGTATTATAGTAGTTATATTCTTGTACATAGGAGTAGTATTATAGTAGTTATATTCTTGTACATAGGAGGTAGTATTATAGTAGTTATATTCTTGTACATAGGAGTAGTATTATAGTAGTTATATTCTTGTACATAGGAGTAGTATTATAGTAGTTATATTCTTGTACATAGGAGTAGTATTATAGTAGTTATATTCTTGTACATAGGAGGTAGTATTATAGTAGTTATATTCTTGTACATAGGAGTAGTATTATAGTAGTTATATTCTTGTACATAGGAGCAGTATTATAGTAGTTATATTCTTGTACATATGAGTAGTATTATAGTAGTTATATTCTTGTACATAGGGGGTAGTATTATAGTAGTTATATTCTTGTACATAGGAGGTAGTATTATAGTAGTTATATTCTTGTATATAGGAGGTAGTATTATAGTAGTTATATTCTTGTACATAGGAGCAGTATTATAGTAGTTATATTCTTGTACATAGGGGGTAGTATTATAGTAGCTATATTCTTGTATATAGCAGTAGTATTATAGTAGTTATATTCTAGTACATATGAGCAGTATTATAGTAGATATATTCTTGTACATAGGAGCAGTATTATAGTAGTTATATTCTTGTACATATGAGTAGTATTATAGTAGTTATATTCTTGTACATAGGGGGTAGTATTATAGTAGTTATATTCTTGTACATAGGGGGTAGTATTATAGTAGTTATATTCTTGTATATAGGAGGTAGTATTATAGTAGTTATATTCTTGTACATAGGAGTAGTATTATAGTAGTTATATTCTTGTACATAGGGGGTAGTATTATAGTAGTTATATTCTTGTATATAGGAGGTAGTATTATAGTAGTTATATTCTTGTACATAGGAGTAGTATTATAGTAGTTATATTCTTGTACATAGGAGTAGTATTATAGTAGTTTATAGTATATTTTATAGTATATTCTTGTATATAGGAGGTAGTATTATAGTAGTTATATTCTTGTACATAGGAGTAGTATTATAGTAGTTATATTCTTGTATATAGGAGTAGTATTATAGTAGTTATATTCTTGTATATAGGAGGTAGTATTATAGTAGTTATATTCTTGTACATAGGAGTAGTATTATAGTAGTTATATTCTTGTATATAGGAGGTAGTATTATAGTAGTTATATTCTTGTACATAGGGGGTAGTATTATAGTAGTTATATTCTTGTACATAGGAGGTAGTATTATAGTAGTTATATTCTTGTATATAGGAGGTAGTATTATAGTAGTTATATTCTTGTACATAGGAGTAGTATTATAGTAGTTTATAGTATATTTTATAGTATATTCTTGTATATAGGAGGTAGTATTATAGTAGTTATATTCTTGTACATAGGAGTAGTATTATAGTAGTTATATTCTTGTACATAGGAGTAGTATTATAGTAGTTATATTCTTGTATATAGGAGTAGTATTATAGTAGTTATATTCTTGTACATAGGAGTAGTATTATAGTAGTTATATTCTTGTATATAGGAGTAGTATTATAGTAGTTATATTCTTGTACATAGGAGCAGTATTATCGTAGTTATATTCTTGTACATAGGAGCAGTATTATAGTAGTTATATTCTTGTACATAGGAGGTAGTATTATAGTAGTTATATTCTTGTACATAGGAGCAGTAATATAGTAGTTATATTCTTGTACATAGGAGTAGTATTATAGTAGTTATATTCTTGTACATAGGAGTAGTATTATAGTAGTTATATTCTTGTACATAGGGGTAGTATTATAGTAGTTATATTCTTGTACATAGGAGTAGTATTATAGTAGTTATATTCTTGTATATAGGAGGTAGTATTATAGTAGTTATATTCTTGTACATAGGAGTAGTATTATAGTAGTTATATTCTTGTACATAGGGGTAGTATTATAGTAGTTATATTCTTGTACATAGGAGGTAGTATTATGGTAGTTATATTCTTGTACATAGGAGTAGTATTATAGTAGTTATATTCTTGTACATAGGAGTAGTATTATAGTAGTTATATTCTTGTACATAGGAGGTAGTATTATAGTAGTTATATTCTTGTACATAGGAGTAGTATTATAGTACTTATATTCTTGTACATAGGAGTAGTATTATAGTAGTTATATTCTTGTACATAGGAGGTAGTATTATAGTAGTTATATTCTTGTACATAGGAGTAGTATTATAGTAGTTATATTCTTGTACATAGGAGCAGTATTATAGTAGTTATATTCTTGTACATAGGAGGTAGTATTATAGTAGTTATATTCTTGTACATAGGAGTAGTATTATAGTAGTTATATTCTTGTACATAGGAGTAGTATTATAGTAGTTATATTCTTGTACATAGGAGGTAGTATTATAGTAGTTATATTCTTGTACATAGGAGGTAGTATTATAGTAGTTATATTCTTGTATATAGGAGGTAGTATTATAGTAGTTATATTCTTGTATATAGAAGTTAGTATAATAGTAGTTATATTCTTGTACATAGGCGGTAGTATTATAGTAGTTATATTCTTGTACATAGTAGTAGTATTATAGTAGTTATATTCTTGAACATAGTAGTAGTATTATAGTAGTTATATTCTTGTACATAGGAGGTAGTATTATAGTAGTTATATTCTTGTATATAGGAGGTAGTATTATAGTAGTTATATTCTTGTATATAGGAGGTAGTATTATAGTAGTTATATTCTTGTACATAGTAGTAGTATTATAGTAGTTATATTCTTGAACATAGTAGTAGTATTATAGTAGTTATATTCTTGAACATAGTAGTAGTATTATAGTAGTTATATTCTTGTACATAGGAGGTAGTATTATAGTAGTTATATTCTTGTATATAGGAGGTAGTATTATAGTAGTTATATTCTTGTATATAGGAGGTAGTATTATAGTAGTTATATTCTTGTACATAGTAGTAGTATTATAGTAGTTATATTCTTGTACATAGGAGTAGTATTATAGTAGTTATATTCTTGTACATAGTAGTAGTATTATAGTAGTTATATTCTTGAACATAGTAGTAGTATTATAGTAGTTATATTCTTGTACATAGGAGGTAGTATTATAGTAGTTATATTCTTGTATATAGGAGGTAGTATTATAGTAGTTATATTCTTGTATATAGGAGGTAGTATTATAGTAGTTATATTCTTGTATATAGGAGGTAGTATTATAGTAGTTATATTCTTGTACATAGGAGTAGTATTATAGTAGTTATATTCTTGTACATAGGAGGTAGTATTATAGTAGTTATATTCTTGTACATAGGAGTAGTATTATAGTAGTTATATTCTTGTACATAGGAGTAGTATTATAGTAGTTATATTCTTGTACATAGGAGCAGTATTATAGTAGCTATATTCTTGTACATAGGAGTAGTATTATAGTAGTTATATTCTTGTACATAGGAGTAGTATTATAGTAGTTATATTCTTGTATATAGGAGGGAGTATTATAGTAGTTATATTCTTGTACATAGGAGTAGTATTATAGTAGTTATATTCTTGTATATAGGAGGTAGTATTATAGTAGTTATATTCTTGTACATAGGAGCAGTATTATAGTAGTTATATTCTTGTACATAGGAGGTAGTATTATAGTAGTTATATTCTTGTACATAGGAGTAGTATTATAGTAGTTATATTCTTGTACATAGGAGCAGTATTATAGTAGTTATATTCTTGTACATAGGGGTAGTATTATAGTAGTTATATTCTTGTACATAGGAGTAGTATTATAGTAGTTATATTCTTGTACATAGGAGGTAGTATTATAGTAGTTATATTCTTGTACATAGGGGGTAGTATTATAGTAGTTATATTCTTGTATATAGGAGGTAGTATTATAGTAGTTATATTCTTGTACATAGGAGTAGTATTATAGTAGTTATATTCTTGTATATAGGAGCAGTATTATAGTAGTTATATTCTTGTACATAGGAGGTAGTATTATAGTAGTTATATTCTTGTACATAGGAGTAGTATTATAGTAGTTATATTCTTGTACATAGGAGTAGTATTATAGTAGTTTATAGTATATTTTATAGTATATTCTTGTATATAGGAGGTAGTATTATAGTAGTTATATTCTTGTACATAGGAGTAGTATTATAGTAGTTATATTCTTGTATATAGAAGTAGTATTATAGTAGTTATATTCTTGTACATAGGAGTAGTATTATAGTAGATATATTCTTGTATATAGAAGGTAGTATTATAGTAGTTATATTCTTGTACATAGGCGGTAGTATTATAGTAGTTATATTCTTGTACATAGGAGGTAGTATTATAGTAGTTATATTCTTGTACATCGGAGTAGTATTATAGTAGTTATATTCTTGTATATAGGAGTAGTATTATAGTAGTTATATTCTTGTACATAGGGGTAGTATTATAGTAGTTATATTCTTGTACATAGGAGGTAGTATTATAGTAGTTATATTCTTGTACATAGGAGTAGTATTATAGTAGTTATATTCTTGTATATAGGAGTAGTATTATAGTAGTTATATTCTTGTACATAGGGGTAGTATTATAGTAGTTATATTCTTGTACATAGGAGGTAGTATTATAGTAGTTATATTCTTGTACATCGGAGTAGTATTATAGTAGTTATATTCTTGTACATAGGAGTAGTATTATAGTAGTTATATTCTTGTACATAGGAGTAGTATTATAGTAGTTATATTCTTGTATATAGGAGTAGTATTATAGTAGTTATATTCTTGTACATAGGAGCAGTATTATAGTAGTTATATTCTTGTACATAGGAGTAGTATTATAGTAGTTATATTCTTATACATAGGAGTAGTATTATAGTAGTTATATTCTTGTACATAGGAGCAGTATTATAGTAGTTATATTCTTGTACATAGGAGGTAGTATTATAGTAGTTATATTCTTGTACATAGGAGTAGTATTATAGTAGTTATATTCTTGTATATAGGAGGTAGTATTATAGTAGTTATATTCTTGTACATAGGAGTAGTATTATAGTAGTTATATTCTTGTACATAGGAGCAGTATTATAGTAGTTATATTCTTGTACATAGGAGTAGTATTATAGTAGATATATTCTTGTACATAGGAGCAGTATTATAGTAGTAATATTCTTGTACATAGGAGGTAGTATTATAGTAGTTATATTCTTGTACATAGGAGTAGTATTATAGTAGTTATATTCTTGTATATAGGAGGTAGTATTATAGTAGTTATATTCTTGTACATAGGAGTAGTATTATAGCAGTTATATTCTTGTACATAGGAGCAGTATTATAGTAGTTGTATTCTTGTACATAGGAGTAGTATTATAGTAGATATATTCTTGTACATAGGAGCAGTATTATAGTAGTTATATTCTTGTACATAGGAGGTAGTATTATAGTAGTTATATTCTTGTACATAGGAGGTAGTATTATAGTAGTTATATTCTTGTACATAGGAGTAGTATTATAGTAGTTATATTCTTGTACATAGGAGCAGTATTATAGTAGTTATATTCTTGTACATAGGAGGTAGTATTATAGTAGTTATATTCTTGTACATAGGAGTAGTATTATAGTAGTTATATTCTTGTACATAGGAGGTAGTATTATAGTAGTTATATTCTTGTATATAGGAGGTAGTATTATAGTAGTTATATTCTTGTATATAGGAGGTAGTATTATAGTTGTTATATTCTTGTACATAGGAGTAGTATTATAGTAGTTATATTCTTGTATATAGGAGTAGTATTATAGTAGTTATATTCTTGTACATAGGAGCAGTATTATAGTAGTTATATTCTTGTACATAGGAGGAAGTATTATAGTAGTTATATTCTTGTACATAGGAGTAGTATTATAGTAGTTATATTCTTGTATATAGGAGGTAGTATTATAGTAGTTATATTCTTGTACATAGGAGTAGTATTATAGTAGTTATATTCTTGTACATAGGAGTAGTATTATAGTAGTTATATTCTTGTACATAGGAGGTAGTATTATAGTAGTTATATTCTTGTACATAGGAGTAGTATTATAGTAGTTATATTCTTGTACATAGGAGTAGTATTATAGTAGTTATATTCTTGTACATAGGAGGTAGTATTATAGTAGTTATATTCTTGTACATAGGAGCAGTATTATAGTAGTTATATTCTTGTACATAGGAGTAGTATTATAGTAGATATATTCTTGTACATAGGAGCAGTATTATAGTAGTAATATTCTTGTACATAGGAGGTAGTATTATAGTAGTTATATTCTTGTACATAGGAGTAGTATTATAGTAGTTATATTCTTGTATATAGGAGGTAGTATTATAGTAGTTATATTCTTGTACATAGGAGTAGTATTATAGTAGTTATATTCTTGTACATAGGAGTAGTATTATAGTAGTTATATTCTTGTACATAGGAGCAGTATTATAGTAGTTATATTCTTGTACATAGGAGCAGTATTATAGTAGTTATATTCTTGTACATAGGAGCAGTATTATAGTAGTTATATTCTTGTACATAGGAGTAGTATTATAGTAGTTATATTCTTGTACATAGGAGCAGTATTATAGTAGTTATATTCTTGTACATAGGAGCAGTATTATAGTAGTTATATTCTTGTACATAGGAGTAGTATTATAGTATTTATATTCTTGTACATAGGAGCAGTATTATAGTAGTTATATTCTTGTACATAGGAGCAGTATTATAGTAGTTATATTCTTGTACATAGGAGTAGTATTATAGTAGTTATATTCTTGTACATAGGAGCAGTATTATAGTAGTTATATTCTTGTACATAGGAGCAGTATTATAGTAGTTATATTCTTGTACATAGGAGTAGTATTATAGTAGATATATTCTTGTACATAGGAGCAGTATTATAGTAGTTATATTCTTGTACATAGGAGGTAGTATTATAGTAGTTATATTCTTGTACATAGGAGGTAGTATTATAGTAGTTATATTCTTGTACATAGGAGTAGTATTATACTAGTTATATTCTTGTACATAGGAGGTAGTATTATAGTAGTTATATTCTTGTATATAGGAGGTAGTATTATAGTAGTTATATTCTTGTATATAGGAGGTAGTATTATAGTTGTTATATTCTTGTACATAGGAGTAGTATTATAGTAGTTATATTCTTGTATATAGGAGTAGTATTATAGTAGTTATATTCTTGTACATAGGAGCAGTATTATAGTAGTTATATTCTTGTACATAGGAGGTAGTATTATAGTAGTTATATTCTTGTACATAGGAGTAGTATTATAGTAGTTATATTCTTGTATATAGGAGGTAGTATTATAGTAGTTATATTCTTGTACATAGGAGTAGTATTATAGTAGTTATATTCTTGTACATAAGAGCAGTATTATAGTAGTTATATTCTTGTACATAGGAGTAGTATTATAGTAGTTATATTCTTGTACATAGGAGTAGTATTATAGTAGTTATATTCTTGTATATATGAGGTAGTATTATACTAGTTATATTCTTGTACATAGGAGTAGTATTATAGTAGTTATATTCTTGTACATAGGAGGTAGTATTATAGTAGTTATATTCTTGTATATAGGAGGTAGTATTATAGTTGTTATATTCTTGTACATAGGAGTAGTATTATAGTAGTTATATTCTTGTATATAGGAGTAGTATTATAGTAGTTATATTCTTGTACATAGGAGCAGTATTATAGTAGTTATATTCTTGTACATAGGAGGTAGTATTATAGTAGTTATATTCTTGTACATAGGAGTAGTATTATAGTAGTTATATTCTTGTATATAGGAGGTAGTATTATAGTAGTTATATTCTTGTACATAGGAGTAGTATTATAGTAGTTATATTCTTGTACATAGGAGTAGTATTATAGTAGTTATATTCTTGTACATAGGAGTAGTATTATAGTAGTTATATTCTTGTACATAGGAGTAGTATTATAGTAGTTATATTCTTGTACATAGGAGTAGTATTATAGTAGTTATATTCTTGTACATAGGAGTAGTATTATAGTAGTTATATTCTTGTACATAGGAGTAGTATTATAGTAGTTATATTCTTGTACATAGGAGTAGTATTATAGTAGTTATATTCTTGTACATAGGAGTAGTATTATAGTAGTTATATTCTTGTACATAGGAGTAGTATTATAGTAGTTATATTCTTGTACATAGGAGTAGTATTATAGTAGTTATATTCTTGTACATAGGAGTAGTATTATAGTAGTTATATTCTTGTATATATGAGGTAGTATTATAGTAGTTATATTCTTGTACATAGGAGTAGTATTATAGTAGTTATATTCTTGTACATAGGAGGTAGTATTATAGTAGTTATATTCTTGTACATAGGGGTAGTATTATAGTAGTTATATTCTTGTACATAGGAGGTAGTATTATAGTAGTTATATTCTTGTACATAGGAGTAGTATTATAGTAGTTATATTCTTGTACATAGGAGTAGTATTATAGTAGTTATATTCTTGTATATAGGAGGTAGTATTATAGTAGTTATATTCTTGTACATAGGAGTAGTATTATAGTAGTTATATTCTTGTATATAGGAGGTAGTATTATAGTAGCTATATTCTTGTACATAGGAGCAGTATTATAGTAGTTATATTCTTGTACATAGGAGGTAGTATTATAGTAGTTATATTCTTGTACATAGGGGTAGTATTATAGTAGTTATATTCTTGTACATAGGAGGTAGTATTATAGTAGTTATATTCTTGTACATAGGAGTAGTATTATAGTAGTTATATTCTTGTACATAGGGGTAGTATTATAGTAGTTATATTCTTGTACATAGGAAGTAGTATTATAGTAGTTGTATTCTTGTACATAGGAGTAGTATTATAGTAGTTATATTCTTGTATATAGGAGGTAGTATTATAGTAGTTATATTCTTGTATATAGGAGGTAGTATTATAGTAGTTATATTCTTGTACATAGGAGTAGTATTATAGTAGTTATATTCTTGTACATAGGAGGTAGTATTATAGTAGTTATATTCTTGTACATAGGAGTAGTATTATAGTAGTTATATTCTTGTATATAGGAGTAGTATTATAGTACGAAGAGGAAGACGAGACTCCACGGACTGTTATTATATGGAGTCTCATCTTCCTCTGGTTTGGTGACAGCTGGACACGTATTGGGCAGCGATCTCCACAGTGGCCTCTTCTTCTCCCAGTAGGATGTAGAGTTTCCTCTTCTCCCAGTCTGGGATGTGGGCAGAGAGTCTTTGGTAGTAGACGGCCCTCACAGCTGAGTATTTGGTGCAGTGTAGCAGGAAGTGGGTGTCGTCTTCTAGGGCCCCCTGGTCACAGTGCTGGCACAGTCTCTTCTCCCGTGGCTTGTACGTCTGTCTGTATCGCCCCGTCTCTATCTCTAGGTTGTGGGCGCTCAGTCTGTACCGGCTCAGGGTCTGTCTGTGCTTGGGGTGGCGTATTCTCTCCAGGTAGGTGGCCATGGTGTAGTCGCTTTGTAGGGATTGGTACACGGTGAGTTTCTTGGAGTTATTTATTTCGTTTCTCCATTCTTCAATGTACCGCTCTCTGTTTGCCTCTGTGGTCGCCTTTATTTCGGCCTTGGTTATCATCTGTTGGAGTTTTTGGTTTGGTGGTTGGCTGCTGTTTGGTTGTTGAATGTCTGGTTTGCTCAGGTGGCTTAGCCATGCTTGGTGGTGGTAGGAGTCGCTCCCCTGGATGTGTGCCTGGAAAGCTAGCGCCCTCTTCTGTATGGTGAGCCATAGGGGGAGTCTGCCTAGCTCTGCCCTGCAGGCCATGTTGGTGGTGTTGCGATGGACATGTAGCAGGTATTTGCAGAACTCCAGGTGGAAGTTCTCTGTTGGGCTGGAATCCCACCTTGACTGGTCTGGGTAGGTGGCTGGGCCCCAAACCTCGCTGCCATAGAGAAGGATCGGGGAGATGACTGCGTCAAATATCTTCAGCCAGACCCTCACCGGTGGTTTGAGGGTGGTACAGTTGTCTTCTGATGGCGTAGAAGGTTCTGCAGGCTTTTGCTTTCAGGGTTTCTATTGCTGCTTTGAAGCTTCCTGATTGGCTGAGCTCCAGCCCCAGGTAGGTGTAGTTGTTGGTTTTCTCCAGTGTGGAGCCGTTCAGTGTGAATTGTGGGGTGGTGGAGGCTTTATTGTGGCCCTTCTTCTGGAATACCATGACTTTGGTCTTCTTCTGGTTGATGGGTAGGGCCCATGTGGTGCTGAATTTTTCCAGCACTGACAGGCTTTCTTGGAGGTCTTTCTCGGTGGGGGCCAGGAGTAGGAGGTCATCGGCGTATAGCAGGAACTTCACCTCTCGATTGTATTATAGTAGTTATATTCTTGTATATAGGAGTAGTATTATAGTAGTTATATTCTTGTATATAGGAGGTAGTATTATAGTAGTTATATTCTTGTACATAGGAGCAGTATTATATTAGTTATATTCTTGTACATAGGAGTAGTATTATAGTAGTTATATTCTTGTACATAGGAGTAGTATTATAGTAGTTATATTCTTGTACATAGGAGTAGTATTATAGTAGTTATATTCTTGTACATAGTAGTAGTATTATAGTAGTTATATTCTTGTACATAGGAGTAGTATTATAGTAGTTATATTCTTGTACATAGGAGTAGTATTATAGTAGTTATATTCTTGTACATAGGAGTAGTATTATAGTAGTTATATTCTTGTATATAGGAGGTAGTATTATAGTAGTTATATTCTTGTACATAGGAGTAGTATTATAGTAGTTATATTCTTGTACATAGGAGTAGTATTATAGTAGTTATATTCTTGTATATAGGAGGTAGTATTATAGTAGTTATATTCTTGTACATAGGAGTAGTATTATAGTAGTTATATTCTTGTACAAAGGAGCAGTATTATAGTAGTTATATTCTTGTACAAAGGAGCAGTATTATAGTAGTTATATTATTGTACATAGGAGGTAGTATTATAGTAGTTATATTATTGTACATAGGAGGTAGTATTATAGTAGTTATATTCTTGTATATAGAAGGTAGTATTATAGTAGTTATATTCTTGTACATAGGAGCTAGTATTATAGTAGTTATATTCTAGTACATAGGAGTAGTATTATAGTAGTTATATTCTTGTACATAGGAGTAGTATTATAGTAGTTATATTCTTGTATATAGAAGGTAGTATTATAGTAGTTATATTCTTGTACATAGGAGCTAGTATTATAGTAGTTATATTCTAGTACATAGGAGTAGTATTATAGTAGTTATATTCTTGTACATAGGAGTAGTATTATAGTAGTTATATTCTTGTACATAGGAGCAGTATTATAGTAGTTATATTATTGTACATAGGAGGTAGTATTATAGTAGTTATATTATTGTACATAGGAGGTAGTATTATAGTAGTTATATTCTTGTATATAGAAGGTAGTATTATAGTAGTTATATTCTTGTACATAGTAGTAGTATTATAGTAGTTATATTCTTGAACATAGTAGTAGTATTATAGTAGTTATATTCTTGTACATAGGAGCAGTATTATAGTAGTTATATTCTTGTATATAGGAGGTAGTATTATAGTAGTTATATTCTTGTACATAGGAGCAGTATTATAGTAGTTATATTCTTGAACATAGTAGTAGTATTATAGTAGTTATATTCTTGTACATAGGAGTAGTATTATAGTAGTTATATTCTTGTACATAGGAGCAGTATTATAGTAGTTATATTCTTGTACATAGGAGTAGTATTATAGTAGTTATATTCTTGTACATAGGAGTAGTATTATAGTAGTTATATTCTTGTACATAGGGGTAGTATTATAGTAGTTATATTCTTGTACATAGGAGGTACTATTATAGTAGTTATATTCTTGTACATCGGAGTAGTATTATAGTAGTTATATTCTTGTACATAGGAGTAGTATTATAGTAGTTATATTCTTGTACATAGGAGTAGTATTATAGTAGTTATATTCTTGTATATAGGAGTAGTATTATAGTAGTTATATTCTTGTACATAGGAGCAGTATTATAGTAGTTATATTCTTGTACATAGGAGTAGTATTATAGTAGTTATATTCTTATACATAAGAGTAGTATTATAGTAGTTATATTCTTGTACATAGGAGCAGTATTATAGTAGTTATATTCTTGTACATAGGAGCAGTATTATAGTAGTTATATTCTTGTACATAGGAGCAGTATTATAGTAGTTATATTCTTGTACATAGGAGATAGTATTATAGTAGTTATATTCTTGTACATAGGAGGTAGTATTATAGTAGTTATATTCTTGTACATAGGAGTAGTATTATAGTAGTTATATTCTTGTATATAGAAGGTAGTATTATAGTAGTTATATTCTTGTACATAGGCGGTAGTATTATAGTAGTTATATTCTTGAACATAGTAGTAGTATTATAGTAGTTATATTCGTGTACATAGGAGCAGTATTATAGTAGTTATATTCTTGTACATAGGAGGTAGTATTATAGTAGTTATATTCTTGTACATAGTAGTAGTATTATAGTAGTTATATTCTTGTATATAGAAGGTAGTATTATAGTAGTTATATTCTTGTACATAGGCGGTAGTATTATAGTAGTTATATTCTTGTACATAGTAGTAGTATTATAGTAGTTATATTCTTGAACATAGTAGTAGTATTATAGTAGTTATATTCTTGTACATAGGAGCAGTATTATAGTAGTTATATTCTTGTACATAGGAGGTAGTATTATAGTAGTTATATTCTTGTATATAGGAGGTAGTATTATAGTAGTTATATTCTTGTACATAGGAGTAGTATTATAGTAGTTATATTCTTGTACATAGGAGTAGTATTATAGTAGTTATATTCTTCTACATAGGGGTAGTATTATAGTAGTTATATTCTTGTACATAGGAAGTAGTATTATAGTAGTTATATTCTTGTACATCGGAGTAGTATTATAGTAGTTATATTCTTGTACATAGGAGTAGTATTATAGTAGTTATATTCTTGTACATAGGAGCAGTAATATAGTAGTTATATTCTTGTACATAGGAGTAGTATTATAGTAGTTATATTCTTGTACATAGGAGGTAGTATTATAGTAGTTATATTCTTGTACATAGGAGCAGTATTATAGTAGTTATATTCTTGTACATAGGAGTAGTATTATAGTAGTTATATTCTTGTACATAGGAGCAGTAATATAGTAGTTATATTCTTGTACATAGGAGTAGTATTATAGTAGTTATATTCTTGTACATAGGAGGTAGTATTATAGTAGTTATATTCTTGTACATAGGAGCAGTATTATAGTAGTTATATTCTTGTACATAGGAGTAGTATTATAGTAGTTATATTCTTGTACATAGGAGTAGTATTATAGTAGTTATATTCTTGTACATAGGAGCAGTATTATAGTAGTTATATTCTTGTACATAGGAGGTAGTATTATAGTAGTTATATTCTTGTACATAGGAGCAGTATTATAGTAGTTATATTCTTGTACATAGGGGTAGTATTATAGTAGTTATATTCTTGTACATAGGAGCAGTATTATAGTAGTTATATTCTTGTACATAGGAGGTAGTATTATAGTAGTTATATTCTTGTACATAGGAGTAGTATTATAGTAGTTATATTCTTGTACATAGGGGTAGTATTATAGTAGTTATATTCTTGTACATAGGAGGTAGTATTATAGTAGTTATATTCTTGTACATCGGAGTAGTATTATAGTAGTTATATTCTTGTATATAGGAGGTAGTATTATAGTAGTTATATTCTTGTACATAGGAGTAGTATTATAGTAGTTATATTCTTGTATATAGGAGGTAGTATTATAGTAGTTATATTCTTGTACATAGGAGTAGTATTATAGTAGTTATATTCTTGTATATAGGAGGTAGTATTATAGTAGTTATATTCTTGTACATAGGAGTAGTATTATAGTAGTTAAATTCTTGTACATAGGAGTAGTATTATAGTAGCTATATTCTTGTACATAGGAGCAGTATTATAGTAGTTATATTCTTGTACATAGGAGCAGTATTATAGTAGTTATATTCTTGTACATAGGAGGTAGTATTATAGTAGTTATATTCTTGTACATAGGAGCAGTATTATAGTAGTTATATTCTTGTACATAGGAGTAGTATTATAGTAGTTATATTCTTGTACATAGGAGCAGTATTATAGTAGTTATATTCTTGTACATAGGAGGTAGTATTATAGTAGTTATATTCTTGTACATAGGAGCAGTATTATAGTAGTTATATTCTTGTATATAGCAGTAGTATTATAGTAGTTATTTTCTTATACATAGGAGTAGTATTATAGTAGCTATATTCTTGTACATAGGAGTAGTATTATAGTAGTTATATTCTTGTACATAGGAGGTAGTATTATAGTAGCTATATTCTTGTACATAGGAGCAGTATTATAGTAGTTATATTCTTGTACATAGGAGCAGTATTATAGTAGTTATATTCTTGTACATAGGAGTAGTATTATAGTAGTTATATTCTTGTACATAGGAGTAGTATTATAGTAGTTATATTCTTGTACATAGGAGATAGTATTATAGTAGTTATATTCTTGTACATAGGAGGTAGTATTATAGTAGTTATATTCTTGTACATAGGAGTAGTATTATAGTAGTTATATTCTTGTATATAGAAGGTAGTATTATAGTAGTTATATTCTTGTACATAGGCGGTAGTATTATAGTAGTTATATTCTTGAACATAGTAGTAGTATTATAGTAGTTATATTCGTGTACATAGGAGCAGTATTATAGTAGTTATATTCTTGTACATAGGAGGTAGTATTATAGTAGTTATATTCTTGTACATAGTAGTAGTATTATAGTAGTTATATTCTTGTATATAGAAGGTAGTATTATAGTAGTTATATTCTTGTACATAGGCGGTAGTATTATAGTAGTTATATTCTTGTACATAGTAGTAGTATTATAGTAGTTATATTCTTGAACATAGTAGTAGTATTATAGTAGTTATATTCTTGTACATAGGAGCAGTATTATAGTAGTTATATTCTTGTATATAGGAGGTAGTATTATAGTAGTTATATTCTTGTATATAGGAGGTAGTATAGTAGTTATATTCTTGTACATAGGAGTAGTATTATAGTAGTTATATTCTTGTACATAGGAGTAGTATTATAGTAGTTATATTCTTCTACATAGGGGTAGTATTATAGTAGTTATATTCTTGTACATAGGAAGTAGTATTATAGTAGTTATATTCTTGTATATAGGAGGTAGTATTATAGTAGTTATATTCTTGTATATAGGAGGTAGTATAGTAGTTATATTCTTGTACATAGGAGTAGTATTATAGTAGTTATATTCTTGTACATAGGAGTAGTATTATAGTAGTTATATTCTTGTACATAGGAGTAGTATTATAGTAGTTATATTCTTGTACATAGGAGCAGTATTATAGTAGTTATATTCTTGTACATAGGAGTAGTATTATAGTAGTTATATTCTTATACATAGGAGTAGTATTATAGTAGTTATATTCTTGTACATAGGAGCAGTATTATAGTAGTTATATTCTTGTACATAGGAGCAGTATTATAGTAGTTATATTCTTGTACATAGGAGCAGTATTATAGTAGTTATATTCTTGTACATAGGAGATAGTATTATAGTAGTTATATTCTTGTACATAGGAGGTAGTATTATAGTAGTTATATTCTTGTACATAGGAGTAGTATTATAGTAGTTATATTCTTGTATATAGGAGGTAGTATTATAGTAGTTATATTCTTGTACATAGGAGTAGTATTATAGTAGTTATATTCTTGTACATAGGAGCAGTATTATAGTAGTTATATTCTTGTACATAGGAGGTAGTATTATAGTAGTTATATTCTTGTACATAGGAGGTAGTATTATAGTAGTTATATTCTTGTACATAGGAGTAGTATTATAGTAGTTATATTCTTGTACATAGGAGCAGTATTATAGTAGTTATATTCTTGTACATAGGAGTAGTATTATAGTAGTTATATTCTTGTACATAGGAGTAGTATTATAGTAGTTATATTCTTGTACATAGGAGTAGTATTATAGTAGTTATATTCTTGTATATAGGAGTAGTATTATAGTAGTTATATTCTTGTACATAGGAGCAGTATTATAGTAGTTATATTCTTGTACATAGGAGTAGTATTATAGTAGTTATATTCTTGTACATAGGAGTAGTATTATAGTAGTTATATTCTTGTACATAGGAGTAGTATTATAGTAGTTATATTCTTGTATATAGGAGGTAGTATTATAGTAGTTATATTCTTGTACATAGGAGTAGTATTATAGTAGTTATATTCTTGTATATAGGAGGTAGTATTATAGTAGTTATATTCTTGTACATAGGAGCAGTATTATAGTAGTTATATTCTTGTATATAGGAGCAGTATTATAGTAGTTATATTCTTGTACATAGGAGTAGTATTATAGTAGTTATATTCTTGTATATAGGAGTAGTATTATAGTACGAAGAGGAAGACGAGACTCCACGGACTGTTATACCCCAAACCAACCGCCCTGCCCCACCCCACCTCCAACTCCCCCCCCCATATAGCAGTCACCAACGAAGAGGAAGATGAGACTCCATGGACTGTTATAACCCAAACCCCCCCCCCCATACCCACCACCCACCCAACCCAACTCCCCCCCCACACACACACACTTTACTAGCTTTGGCAATGCCAAATACCTATTCGGACGTGCGAATAAAGCATTTTTTGATTTGATTTGATAGTAGTTATATTCTTGTACATAGGAGCAGTATTATAGTAGTTATATTCTTGTACATAGGAGTAGTATTATAGTAGTTATATTCTTGTACATAGGAGCAGTAATATAGTAGTTATATTCTTGTACATAGGAGTAGTATTATAGTAGTTATATTCTTGTACATAGGAGGTAGTATTATAGTAGTTATATTCTTGTACATAGGAGCAGTATTATAGTAGTTATATTCTTGTACATAGGAGTAGTATTATAGTAGTTATATTCTTGTACATAGGAGTAGTATTATAGTAGTTATATTCTTGTACATAGGAGCAGTATTATAGTAGTTATATTCTTGTACATAGGAGGTAGTATTATAGTAGTTATATTCTTGTACATAGGAGCAGTATTATAGTAGTTATATTCTTGTACATAGGGGTAGTATTATAGTAGTTATATTCTTGTACATAGGAGCAGTATTATAGTAGTTATATTCTTGTACATAGGAGGTAGTATTATAGTAGTTATATTCTTGTACATAGGAGTAGTATTATAGTAGTTATATTCTTGTACATAGGGGTAGTATTATAGTAGTTATATTCTTGTACATAGGAGTAGTATTATAGTAGTTATATTCTTGTACATAGGAGGTAGTATTATAGTAGTTATATTCTTGTACATCGGAGTAGTATTATAGTAGTTATATTCTTGTATATAGGAGGTAGTATTATAGTAGTTATATTCTTGTACATAGGAGTAGTATTATAGTAGTTATATTCTTGTATATAGGAGGTAGTATTATAGTAGTTATATTCTTGTACATAGGAGTAGTATTATAGTAGTTATATTCTTGTATATAGGAGGTAGTATTATAGTAGTTAAATTCTTGTACATAGGAGTAGTATTATAGTAGTTATATTCTTGTACATAGGAGCAGTATTATAGTAGTTATATTCTTGTACATAGGAGGTAGTATTATAGTAGTTATATTCTTGTACATAGGAGCAGTATTATAGTAGTTATATTCTTGTACATAGGGGTAGTATTATAGTAGTTATATTCTTGTATATAGCAGTAGTATTATAGTAGTTATTTTCTTATACATAGGAGTAGTATTATAGTAGCTATATTCTTGTACATAGGAGTAGTATTATAGTAGTTATATTCTTGTACATAGGAGGTAGTATTATAGTAGCTATATTCTTGTACATAGGAGCAGTATTATAGTAGTTATATTCTTGTACATAGGAGCAGTATTATAGTAGTTATATTCTTGTACATAGGAGTAGTATTATAGTAGTTATATTCTTGTACATAGGAGTAGTATTATAGTAGTTATATTCTTGTACATAGGAGTAGTATTATAGTAGTTATATTCTTGTACATAGGAGTAGTATTATAGTAGTTATATTCTTGTACATAGGAGTAGTATTATAGTAGTTATATTCTTGTATATAGGAGGTAGTATTATAGTAGTTATATTCTTGTACATAGGAGGTAGTATTATAGTAGTTATATTCTTGTACATAGGAGTAGTATTATAGTAGTTATATTCTTGTACATAGGAGTAGTATTATAGTAGTTATATTCTTGTACATAGGAGGTAGTATTATAGTAGTTATATTCTTGTACATAGGAACAGTATTACAGTAGTTATATTCTTGTACATAGGAGTAGTATTATAGTAGTTATATTCTTGTACATAGGAGGTAGTATTATAGTAGTTATAGTATTATAGTAGTTATATTCTTGTACATAGGAGTAGTATTATAGTAGTTATATTCTTGTACATAGGAGTAGTATTATAGTAGCTATATTCTTGTATATAGCAGTAGTATTATAGTAGTTATATTCTTATACATAGGAGCAGTATTATAGTAGTTATATTCTTGTACATAAGAGTAGTATTATAGTAGTTATATTCTTGTATATAGGAGGTAGTATTATAGTAGTTATATTCTTGTACATAGGAGGTAGTATTATAGTAGTTATATTCTTGTACATAGGAGTAGTATTATAGTAGTTATATTCTTGTACATAGGAGTAGTATTATAGTAGTTATATTCTTGTACATAGGAGGTAGTATTATAGTAGTTATATTCTTGTACATAGGAACAGTATTACAGTAGTTATATTCTTGTACATAGGAGTAGTATTATAGTAGTTATATTCTTGTACATAGGAGGTAGTATTATAGTAGTTATAGTATTATAGTAGTTATATTCTTGTACATAGGAGTAGTATTATAGTAGTTATATTCTTGTACATAGGAGTAGTATTATAGTAGCTATATTCTTGTATATAGCAGTAGTATTATAGTAGTTATATTCTTATACATAGGAGCAGTATTATAGTAGTTATATTCTTGTACATAAGAGTAGTATTATAGTAGTTATATTCTTGTACATAGGAGGTAGTATTATAGTAGTTATCTTCTTGTACATAGGAGTAGTATTATAGTAGCTATATTCTTGTATATAGCAGTAGTATTATAGTAGTTATATTCTTGTACATAGGAGCAGTATTATAGTAGTTATATTCTTGTACATAGGAGTAGTATTATAGTAGTTATATTCTTGTATATAGGAGTAGTATTATAGTAGTTATATTCTTGTACATAGGAGTAGTATTATAGTAGTTATATTCTTGTACATAGGAGTAGTATTATAGTAGTTATATTCTTGTACATAGGAGGTAGTATTATAGTAGTTATAGTATTATAGTAGTTATATTCTTGTACATAGGAGTAGTATTATAGTAGTTATATTCTTGTACATAGGAGTAGTATTATAGTAGCTATATTCTTGTATATAGCAGTAGTATTATAGTAGTTATATTCTTATACATAGGAGCAGTATTATAGTAGTTATATTCTTGTACATAAGAGTAGTATTATAGTAGTTATATTCTTGTATATAGGAGGTAGTATTATAGTAGTTATATTCTTGTACATAGGAGGTAGTATTATAGTAGTTATATTCTTGTACATAGGAGTAGTATTATAGTAGTTATATTCTTGTACATAGGAGGTAGTATTATAGTAGTTATATTCTTGTACATAGGAACAGTATTACAGTAGTTATATTCTTGTACATAGGAGTAGTATTATAGTAGTTATATTCTTGTACATAGGAGGTAGTATTATAGTAGTTATAGTATTATAGTAGTTATATTCTTGTACATAGGAGTAGTATTATAGTAGTTATATTCTTGTACATAGGAGTAGTATTATAGTAGCTATATTCTTGTATATAGCAGTAGTATTATAGTAGTTATATTCTTATACATAGGAGCAGTATTATAGTAGTTATATTCTTGTACATAAGAGTAGTATTATAGTAGTTATATTCTTGTACATAGGAGGTAGTATTATAGTAGTTATCTTCTTGTACATAGGAGTAGTATTATAGTAGCTATATTCTTGTATATAGCAGTAGTATTATAGTAGTTATATTCTTGTACATAGGAGCAGTATTATAGTAGTTATATTCTTGTACATAGGAGTAGTATTATAGTAGTTATATTCTTGTATATAGGAGTAGTATTATAGTAGTTATATTCTTGTACATAGGAGTAGTATTATAGTAGTTATATTCTTGTACATAGGAGTAGTATTATAGTAGTTATATTCTTATACATAGGAGTAGTATTATAGTAGTTATATTCTTGTACATAGGAGTAGTATTATAGTAGTTATATTCTTGTACATAGGAGCAGTATTATAGTAGTTATATTCTTGTATATAGCAGTAGTATTATAGTAGTTATATTCTTGTATATAGCAGTAGTATTATAGTAGTTATATTCTTATACATAGGAGCAGTATTATAGTAGTTATAGTCTTGTACATAGGAGCAGTAATATAGTAGTTATATTCTTGTACATAGGAGCAGTATTATAGTAGTTATATTCTTGTACATAAGAGTAGTATTATAGTAGTTATATTCTTGTACATAGGAGGTAGTATTATAGTAGCTATATTCTTGTACATAGGAGCAGTATTATAGTAGTTATATTCTTGTACATAGGAGTAGTATTATAGTAGTTATATTCTTGTACATAGGAGCAGTATTATAGTAGGTATACTCTTGTAGATAGGGGTAGTAGTATTACAGTAGGTCGGTGAGTGATCTTACGTTATTATCTATACAAACCATGGAGTGTAATAATCTGGTGTGGTTGATAAGTCCTGGGTCCCGTAGGGTCAGTTCTTCGTAGCCCATCTTTATGATGACTGTGCTGTTGTACCAATATTTGATTGTGTTTCGGTCTAGAGCTGAATATAAGAATAGATTTAGTTCTCTCATTATAGCAGTTATATGAGGCCTCACATTGTGGGAAATGCAGGTTTTTTTGTTCCAGATTTTGCTGCAGCTTCTTGACCCCGGAGAGGATTGAGCAGAAGGAGAAGAATAAGAACTTTCTCTATATTTCCCATTCTGCGCTTTGGCTCATTTGTCTAATATAATCTGGGTTCTGCATTGTGGGGCTCAGCCTTACGGGGGTCTCTACAATTGTTGATGTGTCCTTAGATGATCAGATCTGCTGCGGTGTTAGTGTTATGTGTTGGGCATCTTGTTAGAGACTTAGTGTTATGTAAGAAGTCACACAAGCTCACCAGTATGGGGGGTAGGGGGGGTATGTGAGACGCCCCCAGCACTATGGGGTCAGATATTTACCGTAATTAGATTAGACAGACACTGACCTGGAGGAGCCGGAGAGGAACAGAAAGATCCATTGGAGGACATGCAGCATTTCTTCAGTCCGGGGCAGTCATAGTCACGTGTACACTTGGGTCCGGGCTCCTCGTCTTCTGGATCAGGACAGATTCCGGGTCTCGAGGCACACGTATGGGATCTTTCTAGAGCTGAATTATACACAATGTCAGACTATCAGATTCACACAGTAATGTCATATTCTTACATAGGGTTTCCTGCAGTAATATCTGATCACAGAATAAGTAGTGTCTGATCACAGGGACCCCAAACCCCCCGATTATGAGACCTGGGTCCCATGTTCTCCATTCGCCTGGTGCATAGGTTGTGAGTGTGGGCGGCACTCCATTCACTCTCTATGGGCCAGTGTCCCCCACAGTATAATGTCCCCAGGTCCTATACATTATAATACCCCAGGCCACATAGTATGGGGTCCGGGGAGGTCTGTATGACTCTCAGTACTTACCTGTCCTAGGACTCCATATGCGGGGCAGCGGTCATAGCTGGGGCCTGTGGGGCAGCAGTAGTAGCTGGGGCCTGCGGGGCAGCGGACGTAGCTGGGGCCTGCGGGGCAGCGGTCATAGCTGGGGCCTGCGGGGCAGCAGTAGTAGCTGGGGCCTGCGGGGCAGCGGTCGTAGCTGGGGCCTGCGGGGCAGCGGTCGTAGCTGGGGCCTGCGGGGCAGCGGTAGTAGCTGGGGCCTGCGGGGCAGCGGTCGTAGCTGGGGCCTGCGGGGCAGCGGTCATAGCTGGGGCCTGCGGGGCAGTGGTCGTAGTTTGGGCCTGCGGGGCAGCGGTCGTAGCTGGGGCCTGCGGGGCAGCGGACGTAGCTGGGGCCTGCGGGGCAGCGGTCATAGCTGGGGCCTGCGGGGCAGCGGTCGTAGCTGGGGCCTGCGGGGCAGCGGTCGTAGCTGGAGCCTGCGGGGCAGTGGTCGTAGTTTGGGCCTGAGGGGCAGCGGTCATAGCTGGGGCCTGCGGGGCAGCGGTCATAGCTGGGGCCTGCGGGGCAGCGGTCGTAGCTGGGGCCTGCGGGGCAGCGGTAGTAGCTGGGGCCTGCGGGGCAGCGGTCGTAGCTGGGGCCTGCGGGGCAGTGGTCGTAGTTTGGGCCTGAGGGGCAGCGGTCGTAGCTGGGGCCTGCGGGGCAGCGGTAGTAGCTGGGGCCTGCGGGGCAGCGGTCGTAGCTGGGGCCTGCGGGGCAGTGGTCGTAGTTTGGGCCTGCGGGGCAGCGGTCGTAGCTGGGGCCTGCGGGGCAGCGGACGTAGCTGGGGCCTGCGGGGCAGCGGTCGTAGCTGGGGCCTGCGGGGCAGCGGTCGTAGCTGGGGCCTGCGGGGCAGCGGTCGTAGCTGGGGCCTGCGGGGCAGCGGTCGTAGCTGGAGCCTGCGGGGCAGTGGTCGTAGTTTGGGCCTGAGGGGCAGCGGTCATAGCTGGGGCCTGCGGGGCAGCGGTCATAGCTGGGGCCTGCGGGGCAGCGGTCGTAGCTGGGGCCTGCGGGGCAGCGGTAGTAGCTGGGGCCTGCGGGGCAGCGGTCGTAGCTGGGGCCTGCGGGGTGCGGGGGCAGTGGTCGTAGTTTGGGCCTGAGGGGCAGCGGTCGTAGCTGGGGCCTGCGGGAGGCAGCGGTAGTAGCTGGGGCCTGCGGGGCAGTGGTCGTTAGTTTGGGCCTGAGGGGCAGCGGACGTAGCTGGGGCCATGCGGGGCAGCGGACGTAGCTGGGGCCTGCGGGGCAGTGGTCGTAGTTTGGGCCTGAGGGGCAGCGGACGTAGCTGGGGCCTGCGGGGCAGCGGTAGTAGCTGGGGCCTGCGGGGCAGCGGTCGTAGCTGGGGGCCTGCGGGGGCAGCGGTAGTAGCTGGGGGCCTGCGGGGCAGCGGTCGTAGCTGGGGCCTGCGGGGCAGCGGTCGTAGCTGGGGCATGCGGGGCAGCGGACGTAGCTGGGGCCTGCGGGGGCAGCGGTCCGTAGCTGGGGGCCTTGCGGGGGCAGCGGTCGTAGCTGGGGCCTGCGGGGGCAGCGGTCGTAGCTGGAGCCTGCGGGGGCAGGCGGGTCGTAGCTGGGGCCTGCGGGGCAGCGGTCGTAGCTGGGGCCTGCGGGGCAGCGGTCGTAGTTGGGGCATGCGGGGGCAGCGGTAGTAGCTGGGGCCTGCGGGGCAGCGGTCGTAGTTGGGGGCCTGCGGGGCAGCGGGTCGTAGCTGGGGCCTGCGGGGCAGCGGTAGTAGCTGGGGCCTGCGGGGCAGCGGACGTAGCTGGGGCCTGCGGGGCAGCGGTCGTAGCTGGAGCCTGCGGGGGCAGCGGTCGTAGCTGGGGCCTGTGGGGCAGCGGTCGTAGCTGGGGCCTGTGGGGCAGCGGTCGTAGTTGGGGGCCTGCGGTGGCAGCGGTCGTAGCTGGGGGCCTGTGGGGCAGCGGTCGTAGTTGGGGCCCTGCGGGGCAGCGGTAGTAGCTGGGGCCTGCGGGGGCAGCGGGTCGTTAGCTGGGGCCTGAGGGGCAGCGGTCGTAGCTGGGGCCTGCGGGGCAGCGGTCGTAGCTGGGGCCTGCGGGGCAGCGGTAGTAGCTGGGGCCTGCGGGGGCAGCGGACGTAGTTGGGGGCCTGCGGGGCAGCGGTCGTAGTTGGGGCCTGCGGGGCAGCGGACGTAGTTGGGGCCTGCGGGGCAGCGGTCATAGCTGGGGCCTGCGGGGCAGCGGTCGTAGCTGGGGCCTGCGGGGCAGCGGTCGTAGCTGGGGCCCTGCGGGGCAGCGGTCGTAGCTGGGGCCTGCGGGGCAGCGGTCGTAGTTGGGGCATTGCGGGGGCAGCGGTAGTAGCTGGGGCCTGCGGGGGCAGCGGTCGTAGTTGGGGCCTGCGGGGCAGCGGTCATAGCTGGGGCCTGCGGGGCAGCGGTCGTAGCTGGGGCCTGCGGGGCAGCGGTAGTAGCTCGGGCCTGCGGGGCAGCGGTCGTAGCTGGGGCCTGCGGAGGCAGTGGTCGTAGTTTGGGCCTGAGGGGCAGCGGTCGTAGCTGGGGCCTGCGGGGCAGTGGTCGTAGTTTGGGCCTGAGGGGCAGCGGTCGTAGCTGGGGCCTGCGGGGCAGCGGTAGTAGCTGGGGCCTGCGGGGGCAGCGGTCGTAGCTGGGGCCTGCGGGGCAGTGGTCGTAGTTTGGGCCTGCGGGGCAGCGGTCATAGCTGGGGCCTGCGGGGCAGCGGTCGTAGCTGGGGCCTGCGGGGCAGCGGTAGTAGCTGGGGCCTGCGGGGCAGCGGTCGTAGCTGGGGCCTGCGGGGCAGTGGTCGTAGTTTGGGCCTGAGGGGCAGCGGTCGTAGCTGGGGCCTGCGGGGGCAGCGGTAGTAGCTGGGGCCTGCGGGGCAGCGGTCGTAGCTGGGGCCTGCGGGGCAGTGGTCGTAGTTTGGGCCTGAGGGGCAGCGGACGTAGCTGGGGGCCTGCGGGGCAGCGGACGTAGCTGGGGCCCTGCGGGGCAGGGGTCGTAGTTTGGGCCTGAGGGGCAGCGGACGTAGCTGGGGCCTGCGGGGCAGCGGGTAGTAGCTGGGGCCTGCGGGGCAGCGGTCGTAGCTGGGGCCTGCGGGGCAGGGGTCGTAGTTTGGGCCTGAGGGGCAGCGGACGTAGCTGGGGCCTGCGGGGCAGCGGTCGTAGCTGGGGCCTGCGGGGCAGCGGTCGTAGCTGGAGCCTGCGGGGGCAGCGGTCGTAGCTGGGGCCTGCGGGGCAGCGGTCGTAGCTGGGGCCTGCGGGGCCAGCGGTCGTAGTTGGGGCATGCGGGGCAGCGGTAGTAGCTGGGGGCCTGCGGGGGCAGCGGTCGTAGTTGGGGCCTGCGGGGCAGCGGTCGTAGCTGGGGCCTGCGGGGCAGCGGTAGTAGCTGTGGGCCTGCGGGGCAGCGGACGTAGCTGGTGGCCTGCGGGGCAGCGGTCGTTAGCTGGAGCCTGCGGGGCAGCGGTCGTAGCTGGGGCCTGTGGGGCAGCGGGTCGTAGCTGGGGGCCTGTGGGGCAGCGGACGTAGTTGGGGGCCTGTGGGGGCAGCGGTCGTAGTTGGGGCCTGCGGGGCAGCGGACGTAGCTGGGGCCTGCGGGGCAGCGGTCGTAGTTGGGGCCTGCGGGGGCAGCGGACGTAGTTGGGGCCTGCGGGGCAGCGGTCGTAGTTGGGGCCTGCGGGGCAGCGGTAGTAGCTGGGGCCTGCGGGGCAGCGGACGTAGCTGGGGCCTGCGGGGCAGCGGTCGTAGTTGGGGGCCTGCGGGGCAGCGGTCGTAGCTGGGGCCTGCGGGGCAGCGGTAGTAGCTGGGGCCTGTGGGGCAGCGGTCGTAGTTGGGGGCCTGCGGCGGCAGCGGACGTAGCTGGGGTCTGCGGGGCAGCGGTCGTAGTTGGGGCCTGCGGGGCAGCGGACGTAGTTGGGGCCTGTGGGGCAGCGGTCGTAGTTGGGGCCTGCGGGGCAGCGGTAGTAGCTGGGGCCTGCGGGGCAGCGGACGTAGCTGGGGGCCTGCGGGGGCAGCGGTCGTAGTTGGGGCCTGCGGGGCAGCGGTAGTAGCTGGGGCCTGCGGGGCAGCGGACGTAGCTGGGGCCTGCGGGGCAGCGGTCGTAGCTGGAGCCTGCGGGGCAGCGGTCGTAGCTGGGGCCTGCGGGGCAGCGGTCGTAGCTGGGGCCTGCGGGGCAGCGGTCGTAGCTGGGGCATGCGGGGGCAGCGGTAGTAGCTGGGGCCTGCGGGGCAGCGGTCGTAGTTGGGGGCCTGCGGGGCAGCGGTCGTAGCTGGGGCCTGCGGGGTCAGCGGTAGTAGCTGGGGCCTGCGGGGCAGCGGACGTAGCTGGGTGCCTGCGGGGCAGCGGTCGTAGCTGGAGCCTGCGGGGCAGCGGTCGTAGCTGGGGCCTGTGGGGGCAGCGGTCGTAGCTGGGGCCTGTGGGGCAGCGGTAGTAGCTGGGGCCTGTGGGGCAGCGGTCGTAGTTGGGGCCTGCGGGGCAGCGGACGTAGCTGGGGCCTGCGGGGCAGCGGTCGTAGTTGGGGCCTGCGGGGGCAGCGGACGTAGTTGGGGCCTGTGGGGCAGCGGTCGTAGTTGGGGGCCTGCGGGGCAGCGGTAGTAGCTGGGGCCTGCGGGGCAGCGGACGTAGCTGGGGCCTGCGGGGCAGCGGTCGTAGTTGGGGCCTGCGGGGCAGCGGTCGTAGCTGGGGCCTGCGGGGCAGCGGTAGTAGCTGGGGCCTGTGGGGCAGCGGTCGTAGTTGGGGGCCTGCGGGGCAGCGGACGTAGCTGGGGGCCTGCGGGGCAGCGGTCGTAGTTGGGGCCTGCGGGGCAGCGGACGTAGTTGGGGCCTGTGGGGCAGCGGTCGTAGTTGGGGCCTGCGGGGCAGCGGTAGTAGCTGGGTCCTGCGGGGCAGCGGACGTAGCTGGGGCCTGCGGGGCAGCGGTCGTAGTTGGGGCCTGCGGGGCAGCGGTAGTAGCTGGGGCCTGCGGGGCAGCGGACGTAGCTGGGGCCTGCGGGGCAGCGGACGTAGCTGGGGCCTGCGGGGCAGCGGTCGTAGTTGGGGCCTGCGGGGCAGCGGTAGTAGCTGGGGCCTGCGGGGCAGCGGTCGTAGTTGGGGCCTGCGGGGCAGCGGTAGTAGCTGGGGCCTGCGGGGCAGCGGTAGTAGCTGGGGCCTGCGGGGCAGCGGTCGTAGTTGGGGCCTGCGGGGCAGCGGACGTAGTTGGGGCCTGCGGGGCAGCGGTCGTAGTTGGGGCCTGCGGGGCAGCGGTAGTAGCTGGGGCCTGCGGGCAGCGGACGTAGCTGGGGCCTGCGGAGCAGCGGTCGTAGTTGGGGCCTGCGGGGCAGCGGTAGTAGCTGGGGCCTGCGGGGCAGCGGTCGTAGTTGGGGCCTGCGGGGCAGCGGTCGTAGTTGGGGCCTGCGGGGCAGCGGACGTAGCTGGGGGCCTGCGGGGCAGCGGTCGTAGTTGGGGCCTGCGGGGCAGCGGTCGTAGTTGGGGCCTGCGGGGCAGCGGTCGTAGTTGGGGCCTGCGGGGCAGGTGAGAAGATCAAATAATCAACAGGGAAGGAAGCAAGATGGCCACAGACAGAACGCCATCTTACTAAGGGACCAGGACTGTCAAAGCAAAGCGTGTCTTCCCCGAGTTTGGTGGTTTCCTCCCACACTCTATAGGACACTCCATAGGACACTCCATAGGACACTCCATAGGACACTCTATAGGACACTCTATAGGACACTCCATAGGACACTCCATAGGACACTCTATAGGACACTCTATAGGACACTCCATAGGACACTCTATAGGACACTCCATAGGACACTCCATAGGACACTCTATAGGACACTCCATAGGACACTCTATAGGACACTCCATAGGACACTCCATAGGACACTCCATAGGACACTCTATAGGACACTCCATAGGGACACTCTATAGGACACTCTATAGGACACTCCATAGGACACTCCATAGGACACTCTATAGGACACTCCATAGGACACTCCATAGGACACTCTATAGGACACTCCATAGGACACTCTATAGGACACTCCATAGGACACTCCATAGGACACTCCATAGGACACTCTATAGGACACTCTATAGGACACTCCATAGGACACTCCATAGGACACTCCATAGGGACACTCCATAGGACACTCTATAGGACACTCTATAGGACACTCCATAGGACACTCTATAGGACACTCCATAGGACACTCTATAGGACACTCTATAGGGACACTCTATAGGACACTCCATAGGACATTCTATAGGACACTCCATAGGACACTCTATAGACTATAGGATACTCTATAGGACACTCCATAGGACACTCTATAGGACACTCTATAGGACACTCTATAGGACACTCCATAGGACACTCCATAGGACACTCCATAGGACACTCCATAGGACACTCCATAGACTCCATAGACGTCCTGACAGGGACTGTAGACTGAGTCCTATATGGGACGGTCACTGACTATGTCTAGAGATGAGCGAATCGAAGCTGACGAAGTGGAATACGATCTGAATTTCAGGAAATATTCAATGGATAATGAATCACATTTTTTAATAAAATCACATGTCAGGAGAAGGGGCAGGAACTCTGGGAACGCGGCGTCACCCACAATGCCAATCGGCAGCCGCCCCGGTGAGGTCACAGCCCTACCAGCGGCCATTTTAGGTGCAGTCATTTCACATCGCTCTTACTGCAGGGACGGAAAACAGAAGTTCAGAGAAAGAGGATTGTATAGGGGAAGTATATGGGGGAATGATACAGGGGCAGAACAGGGGACATATGGGGGGGGTGGGGGCAGGTGGGGTAATAGGAACAATCTGACTACTGACTGACATTATACTGTATTGTGTGACTACGAGGCGCAGTGTCCTACACCACTATATATACAACTATACTGTACTATACTGTCACGGAGCGAAGGTATACGTCTTCCTCCGGATGGTCTTTTGAATCAACACGGACGCAAGAGGTCGGGAGACAACAGCAATTTATTGTAATCCACAAAGTTAGTAGCCGGCGGCGGTCACATCAACCGTAATAACAATAAGTCCACAGAAGTCACAATCCAATGATAGCTTTGGTTCCTTGGTCCTGTAACTAAGTCCTGGCTCTCTGCAGAGCTGTGCACAGGCCGGCTAACACATACTAACTGCTAGCTATATACTATATACTAAACTGTTACTTCCTATACCTGGGGGTGGGGAGGGCTGAGTCACAGATCCTTCCCCCCTCACCTATACCAAGGAGAGCAGACTCCCTGTCTACTATGGACAATGCACCATCCAACATCTTCTTGGAGACACTGATCAGATTATCTCCACCCATTGTCCTCACTAGTTAGAGGTATTTGCATACAATGTGCTAACACACTAGACCCGAATCAGCCAACTACACACTGATGTATATAACAGGTTAGAGAATACATTCCACATGAAATATATATTACACATTGCCTATAGTATAGACTAGTATAGTATAGTACAGACCTGTGACACCGCTATATAGTATATAGTACTCATGGTGTACACCCGCTATATAGTATAGACTCTAACATCCTGTGACACTTCTTAGGGCCAGTTCACACGGAGTTAACAGGCGCACATTCTGGCATGTAGACACAAGTCAATGGGTCATTACAGGCACAAGATTACGCGCGTTGTACGCCTGTACGAGCCATTGAAATGAATGTGATTCTGTTTTGAGTGCTCACATTCTGATACGTGTATACATGCCCAAATCTCCGCCCGTTAACTCCGTGTGAACTGGCCCTAACTCTGCTAATAGATGAGGATTCCTCTGATTGTAAAGTGATAGTCAGTGACTAACATGAAATGGCTGATACCAGGGAGCAATGGATGACACAGCGTCACTTACCCGGAGCGCAGTAATGTCCCACCGGCTCGTAGCCCTCACAGCAATGTCTGACCACAGAGGTCTCTGCTACGTATATTGTGCGGTATTCGGTTCTGTATTCCGTCTTGGTGCACGACTTCCATGGAATCCAGGACATGCACCAGCTCGGTTGCTCCCGCGGCTTCTGAAACGCCACAACCTTGGAGACATTCGCTACGATTGTGCGGTTACAGACGTGGTAACTCCAAGAAGGAATCAAGTCACCTGAAAGGACAGAAACCGCGCAGAAGTCATGGAAGTGCTGTCATATATATATATATATATAGCGCAAAGGTGTAGGTACAGTATATATATAGTGCAAAGGTGTATGTACAGTATATATACAGTGTGTAAAGGTGTAGGTACAGTATATATACAGTGTGTAAAGGTGTATGTGTGTATGTACAGTGTGTAAAGGTGTATGTACAGTATATATACAGTGTGTAAAGGTGTATGTACAGTATATATACAGTGTGCAAAGGTGTATGTACAGTATATATACAGTGTGTAAAGGTGTATGTACAGTATATATACAGTGTGTAAAGGTGTATGTACAGTATATATACAGTGTGTAAAGGTGTATGTACAGTATATATACAGTGCGTAAAGGTGTATGTACAGTATATATACAGTGTGTAAAGGTGTAGGTACAGTATATATACAGTGTGTAAAGGTGTATGTACAGTATATATACAGTGTGTAAAGGTGTATGTGTGTATGTACAGTGTGTAAAGGTGTATGTACAGTATATATACAGTGGAAAAGGTGTTGTGTGTATGTACAGTATATATACAGTGTGTAAAGGTGTATGTACAGTATATATACAGTGGAAAAGGTGTGTGTATGTACAGTATATATACAGTGTGTAAAGGTGTATGTACAGTATATATACAGTGTGTAAAGGTGTATGTACAGTATATATACAGTGTGTAAAGGTGTATGTGTATATATGTATAAACAGTGTGTAAAGGTGTATGTACATTATATATACAGTGCGTAAAGGTGTATGTACAGTATATATACAGTGTTTAAAGGTGTATGTGTATATACAGTGTGTAAAGGTGTATGTACA